>NC_140471.1:36566942-36854442 GCF_051167445.1 Perissodus microlepis | reverse complement strand
GCTTGGTCCTGATGGTCTTCCTCACTAGTTTCTCCCCAGGGTGAATGTAGCTGTTGATATAATATGGACTCTATTATTAAATGAAAAGAACAAATCACACTACACTACTGAAACCTTCTGCTGATGTATTTAAAGTTTCCATGTTACCAGGCTGTAGATGGCTCTGAAGATTTAAACAGTTTTAGATCCATTACACTCACAGTCTTAAATGTTAAAATCTCAAAGGACAGCATTATATTTTTGATATTAACAGTAACTCTGGGCCTCTGTAGAGTGTGCAGCTGATCTCATCACTGTCTAAAAATGGATAACAAAACCTAAGCAGTGCTGAATCATTCAATAACACAGACTATTAGAGTAACAGATGTGTAGCATCGCTAACTAGCTAACAACAAGCCTCAAACACAGTGCGTATGCTAGCAGCTAATCTAGCAATCTAGCATCTAGCACCTGGCTAATCTGTGTGTCTTTTTCATGACAGTAACATGGTTGTATTTACCTTAATTAAACAAGTCGTCAGTCGCGGTAAACCCATCAGCAAATAAACTGGAGCAGCCGGGCTGCGTAAAAAGTGTAGGGGGGGGGCGTGTTTGCGGTCACGTCCAGCAGGTGTGTGGGCGGGAGCGTAACACAGTCGCTCCACCTTAAGTCCCTACTGCGCAGACTCTGGCAAGATGGCAGCTTCCAGAGGCGGGATATTTTGGCTTCATTTTTGTAGAATGGGAGGAGGCGCTGTCACGTTGTCCATGTTTTCTACAGTCATTGGGTCCAGATCAGGTGAAGCTAACAGACAGTTAGAAGCTACAGCTGCCTGTGTCACCATCCACCTGTCAGTCAAAGAGGCCACGCCCCTAATATTGCAAACAGGTGAAAAGGATACTGTACTCAGAAATACATGTACATTAGTGGGTAATTATGTCTTCCAACCACCTGAAGCACTCTTATAAACGTATAATTAAAGTATTAAAACAACAGAGGAGCGTGCGTCCGACTAACGTTGTGTTAAACATGTGGCTACATACTGCTGCATATGTAGGCAGACGAGGGAAGAAGTCATAGGAATTCTCATGTGTTTAGACTCAAAATATGAAGGCTGATACTGGTGTTTTCTCTTCAGTGAACAGGGCCTCTTCACCAAAGATAAAGAAAGAGACAACGCCACCGTCATCTTAACAAACACTCATCTTCTTCCTCCTGACCTCCAGCTTCATCTCCTGAACTGAAGTCAGGGCTCTAACTCTTGAAAATGTGCATAAACATGCTTATTTATTCCCGATATTGTCACAGATAATTATTTTCAGCAGTTTAGACCTGCCGTCTCCAGATAGCTAAACAACAGCTGGTTGTAAGCTAACATCACAGCAAACTATTGTCAGGCTCCAGTGTCCTAAAATCATACTTTCCCTCTGATAAACAGTTTAACTACATTCTCAGACTGTATGAGAGTTTATTCACCAAGCGTCCGTGTCCTGCGACAAACAGCCACTTCGAATAAAGTATTTCTAACACTAACAGTCATGAACAGGGGCTAACAGTCATTAACAGGAGCTAACAGTCATCAACAGGAGCTGACAGTCATCAACAGGAGCTAACGGTCATTACCAGGAGCTAACAGTCATCAACAGGAGCTGACAGTCATCAACAGGAGCTAACGGTCATTACCAGGAGCTAACAGTCATCAACAGGGCTAACAGTCATTAACAGGAGCTAACAGTCATCAACAGGGCTAACAGTCATTAACAGGAGCTAACAGTCATCAACAGGAGCTGACGGTCATCAACAGGGCTAACAGTCATTAACAGGAGCTAACAGTCATCAACAGGGGCTAACAGTCATTAACAGGAGCTAACAGTCATCAACAGGGGCTAACAGTCATTAACAGGGGCTAACAGTCATCAACAGGAGCTAACAGTCATTAACAGGAGCTAACAGTCATCAACAGGGGCTAACAGTCATCAACAGGGGCTAACAGTCATCAACAGGACTCGGATTGCTACAGTTGAGTGACTGGGGTACAAACGTCAAACCTGGGGTACAGTCTAAATGTTTGTAATGTCTGCTTTGACAGGTCCTCAGTCTCTCATAAAGGAGGAGTTCATGCAGGAGTGTCTGCAGATCGACCTGCCCCCCCACACCGACCCCTATGGCCACCCACGGCCTGTCGGCATGTATCCCAGCATGCCTTTGTCTCCCCCAGGTCAGTGTGCTGCTCCTTGCTGTCAGCGTGCGAGACGCCGTGATGCTGTTGTAACACAGTCGTGTTTCCTGCAGGCAGCAGCTCCATGGTGCCCGCAGCTCTGACTGCCGGGGGGGTCGGCGGCGGTTTGGACGGACCTGGCCTCCTTCAGATCGCTCCGCCTCCTAACCACGGCGGGCAGGCTTCACCGCCTCACTCAAATCCACCTCACACTCCCCAGCCCCCCCATCCCCCCACCCCAGCCTCCCCACATCAGCAGAGCCCAGAGTACAGTGGCCCCCACAAACCTGGTACTGTACCCTAAGTACTATGTACTACCTGTGCTTAGTACTACTTCTGTAGTGTAATGAGTGTCCTGTGTGTCTCCACAGCCAACTGGGCAGGTAACAGCCCTGCCCCCTACACCTCTGCAGGACCGCAGCATAGTGGGCGGGGCAACCAGCCACATCCACCATTGCATCATCATCCTCATCATCATCAACAACACCACGCCCCCAACACTCACTTCTGTAAGACAGCATGTTAAATGTTACTGCTCTATTCAGTACCGTAGTACTGCGAGTACTGCAGTATTGCTGAGTACTGGGTCTGTGTTTGTTTCTGCAGGGTCACAGCATCACAGCACCGCTCCGTATCCACAGCCAGTATCCAACCACCCAGGTACCACACCTGTCCACAAACCCCGCCCCCCTCACTCTGACCTCACTTTATTAATAAGGATTCAAAACATAGTGGCCGACGTCCCCAAAATACAAAATGTCCCTTCTTAGTGAAGCAGGTCCAAAAAATGTTAATGTAATGTTAGTGCCCTGATACTCAGACCTATCTGTCTGAGTTCCCTGAAACAAAGATGTCCTCTCTTACAGAAGTAAAAGCTCAGGTAATAAAAGGTTGAGAAGCACTTTTGTCTCCAGTTTGTCAGGATGTTTGGGGAGCAGGTCCGCCATGTCCTGATCTGTGTCTCGATCCTCAGGTCCAGAGTTCTGGTGCTCCATCTCCTACTTTGAGCTGGACGTTCAGGTTGGTGAGATGTTTAAGGTCCAGTCCAGCTGTCCCCTGGTGACCGTGGACGGGTACGTGGATCCTTCGGGAGGAGATCGATTCTGTTTGGGACAGCTGAGCAATGTCCACCGTACGGCCGCCAGCCACCGCGCCAGGTGAGCGGTCGTTTAGTGGGTGGCACCATGAGAGTTATTGTGGTGTTAGTACTTAATGTTGCTGATGTTGTTGCCCTGCAGGCTCCACATCGGCCGGGGGGTTCAGCTGGAGTGTCGGGGGGAGGGTGACATCTGGATGCGTTGCCTTAGCGACCACTCTGTGTTTGTCCAGAGTTTCTATCTGGACCGGGAGGCGGGCAGAGCACCAGGCGATGGCGTTCATAAGATCTACCCTGGAGCATACATCAAGGTGAGTGCGTGGAGCGGTAGACGCTGCGAATGACCATCTGAGCCCAGACGGGCTCAGTTTCACTCAGGTCCATCAGATATCGTCAGAACCCCTTCAGAACCCCTTCCAGTAACCAATCAGATTCGGGCTACATCACTACTGTTACATGTTTACCTTTGTCCACCATTTCAGTTTTCTGGTCCGTCTGTTTTACGGTTTTCTGGACGTAAAACAGACAGACAAAGACGTGTTTGGCGATCGCAGGAAGTAAAGCAGCGAGTCCATCTTCCTTTTACAGATTTGATCTTCCTGATTTGTGAAGAGATCCGAGTTTCTCTGAGAGGTTTGTTTGGGCCGTGTTTCTCGATACTTGGACAGCTTTGTTGTAACTTCTTCAGCAGCTTGTTGACAGTTTTATAGGACATAGATTTGTGCATGATTGGACATAAAAGTGTGAATTGGCTCCTGTTTCTATCAGGTGGTTTTGGCTCTGCTGGCAGTTTTGCTCTTTGTTAACCCTAGCTCATTATGGCGTGTTCAGTACGTGGCTGTTTTTGCCCACCATGTTCACGCACATTTACACCTGGATGGATCCATCACAGAGAAACGTGCGGTAGGTTCTTCCCCAAGGATATTTGGCATGCAGACTGGCATCGAACGACCACCTCTACCACCTGAGCTACAGCCACCCCGGTGTCTCACCCGTCTGCCTGTCTCACCCGTCTGCCTGTCTCACCCGTCTGTGTTCAGGTGTTCGACCTGCGGCAGTGTCACCGGCAGATGCAGCAGCAGGCGGCAGCGGCTCAGGCAGCTGTGGAGACTCAGGCAGCCGCGGTGGTCGGTGCAATTCCGGGTCCAAACAGTGTGGGAGGAATCGCGCCTGCTGTCAGTGAGTATCACCTGCCCCACACAGCCAGTGACAGACAGGCACAGGTGTCATTGTTACAGTTTGGTCCGGAGTGCAGACGGTAACTCTTAAATCAGTGACAAGACCGTGTGCACCAACATTTAAGTATTGTGTCGTTTTATAAAGTATTTAAACAAAAGATTAATAATTCTGAAAAAGGAAACTGTCAGCTGTGTGTGCGTGTTTGTGCGTGTGTGTGTGTGGAGCGCCTCCTGCTGGACACACTGTGACTGTGAGGGACTAAAAAAAATCGTGTTAGAGCAGACGGAGAGTTTTTGGCCTGAAATTTGAATTGTGAGCTGATGGGCGGGGTTAGGCTGAAGCAGGAAGTGTGTGGAAGGTGAAGCGAGGCCTTCAACGAGTTCTCACTGATCTCTGATTTTAAGATCTGCAGCTCGAATGTTTCACAGGAAAAGGTCCCAATACAATCAGAGCTGAGACACAGATGTAATCTGATTACCTGATTCTCCAGCACGGAGGACCAACAATGAAACATCCATAGGAAATAAATCAATTACTCAGTAAATGGATTCATATCTGTAAGTGCAAAACGATCATTAAAACTTAAATGTAGCCATTAATTAGGAGGTAACGAAAAGACGCCTGTGGGTCTGTCAGCTGGTCACCTTACTGTGATTGACAGGCGTCTCTTCCGGAATAAAGAAGTTCAAATCCATAAAATAGGAAAAGGAGAAATCAAAAAATAAACAGGGTGACAAAAGCGAATCGATGAATCAATAAATTATAACATGAACCAGACGCAGGGCTTAAAAGACTTACCTGCAGAGTGAATCGAGTCAGATTCGTGTTGGACATTTTGGGCCTCAGTGCGACTTCCTGCTTTTTCATGCATTTAATGTTATTTCACTTCCTTTTTACGGTGGGCGGCCTCGGCCCTCGGTGTAAGCCTCGTGGTTTTAATTTCACGTGTTTTAGTTTCTGTGTCTCACCTGTGCTTCCTCCCGCAGGTGTGCGCTCAGCGGCCGGTCTGGGCGTGGACGACCTCCGCAGGCTGTGCATCGTGCGGCTGAGCTTCGTCAAAGGGTGGGGGTGTGACTACCCACGGCAGAGCATCAAGGACACCCCCTGCTGGCTGGAGGTGCACCTGCACCGAGCGCTGCAGCTGCTCGACCAGGTGCTGCACATGCTGCCGCCACGAGAGCACGCACTCTAGGACCTCTGCGCTCTGCCCACAAACGCACCACAGCAGGGGTCGGTTCACACGGGTTTCAGACAATCAGCCAATCGCAGCGTCTTGTCTCTGCTGTCATTTAAGTTCGTTTCTGTGGAAACCAGCGTGACTCGTTAAAGGGTCAGTTCACGCGAGCGTGGCGTCTGCTCGAGCATCCACGCTGGCCTGCAGTTTATTAGTTCCGCCCCCTCAACAGGTGAACTGACCCTTTAAGCCTGATGTCAGAAATCAGCTGATTACCAAAAAAACCTCGTCATCGTCATCTTCCTCCTTCTGTCGGTTTTTAGTTCCTTTAGCTAATTGTCAACCAAAGAGCCATTCCTGTTCCTTTGATGACATCATATCCTGTTTACGTTGCGTTTCTGCTCCCTCTGACGGTCACATTATTTATTCTGTCGTCTGCTTTTTTTCTCACGTTTAACTCATTTAAAGGCTTTTATACTGAAAGGGTGTAAAGCTCTGAATCATCAGCTGTCTCTTCAAATTAAAAGTCTGGTGGATAAAGATCTTCGTCTTTGTTCGTCTTTCACTCTGCATTCAGACACTTCAGAGGAACACTCTCCTCTCCATCCACACGCAGTGATCAGGTAGGGCGCTCCCAGGAAGTCCATCCAGTCGTCAGGACGTTTCATCACTGATCCAGGTGACTTCTGCAGTCTCAGCTGACCGGATGATTAAAGATCTGCGCTGGAAACGATCAAACGAGGAACTTCATGCACGAGAGCTGCTCCACTTAGTGCAGCAGGGAGCTGAAACAGAAAACAGGCCACGCCTGGTCCATAAAAAAGGCCACACCCCCTTCAATGTACTGACGCGCACACACACAAATAATCAGATTCTTATTAGAGTTATAGAGTATTTTTAGAGTTCATGAATAAAGGCCAAGTTATGAAGAGGAAACACGAGCACCACGCTTCTTCTTCTACGCCCAACATTTTTCATCAAAGCCGAGGAAATTAGGAAGACGGTCCGTGTTGTAGTACCTTCATGGACCTGCTGAGTAAAAACCTGCACATATGTTTGGACCCACGGCTGAACTCTGAGTCAGTGCAAAGGGTGTGAGCTTTAGTGAAATGAGATTCTTTGTAATTCAGTCTGCTGTGGTTCAAATGTTCTTGATAGTGACAGAGCTCCTCTGGATCCTCTCTGCAGCAGCAGGAGGAAGAATTATAGTTTCCATGGCTGCGTCTCGTTCATGTGACCTGCAGGAAGCAGCAGTAACAACGATGTGCTCAAGTATGTCACATGATCTGTCTGTAGTCCACGTTCAGAACGCTGGAGTTTCTCCGCAGCTGTGGAGACATCTCAGCTCGCTAGCTACTGCAATCCAGAAACACAGTCCAGAGTGTAGCTAAACCCATTTTCAGTTACTATGTTTAATTATTTTATTCTTAAATATTTAGTTTTTTAGGACCATTGTTGGTTTTAATCTAGTTTAAACCAAAGCGCTCCACTGGATTTAGCTAGTAGCTAGCGAGCTGATTGGAGACCAAAACAGCCAATCAGAATTTTTGCATCCAAGTCTGTGATTGGTTGGTTTTGTGGCACATTTATGACGTTGAGCGGCTGTTACTGTGTGTTTATGGATATTAGCAAACACTGAAACACAGAGTTTTCTTCGCTCAAAGTAATTTTCTCCTCAAAATGCAACATTTGTACTTGCAACAATGATTTCTGTGCGCTCAGAATAGAGGCACAAAAATAAGGCCATTCGAAGGAGTATCAGGGCCACATTAAGAACCTGTTAATGATCGTTTGGACAATAAAGTGGATTACACTTACAGTAGTCTGCTCGGCTGCTGTGCCCTCTACAAATGGCTCGAGTAGACGAATCAGTGAAACGAGTCAATCAGCCTGTGAAACAACACCTGTCCTCTTACTGTTCCAGGCCGTCGATGACCTCACAGCTGTAAAAATCCGCTCTTCCATGATTTCCCGTCTGAGCAGCTTCTGCAGCGTCCTCACGCTGATCACCACCCTGCATCTGTGAGCTGAAGCACAAATCACGTCCTTCCTTTAACGATTGTGAGGTACGACCTCACAGTTTGTCCTGATACAACATCTGTTATCTGCACAGATCAGTGATAATTGTTTTCTTAATGTGGCCCTGATACTCAGTCATAGCCCCCCCCCCCAAAATGTGCTTTCTAAAAGAAGTCCAAAGTGAGTACCTCAAAGATGCAGAGTTCCCTGAGGTTCTTTCAGACACTGCACTGACATTTTGTCTGGTTTTGAGTGTTCTAGGTGCTTCGTGCTGCCAGCAGGACTTCAGCTCACAGCACACCCTCAGTCCCACTCAGCCACTCTCACACGCGTGTTCTCAGCCCATCAGGTCTCCATGCTCCTGTTTTATGCATATCTGTGTTTGCTCATGCACACCGGGTCAACACAGTGCAGTGAAGTTAACCATATTTGCATCATAATCTCATCTCAGAGCATTCAGCAGAGAGATCTGCTCTCTGTTCTCAGAATGCTGCTCACAGTGACCTAAAACTTCAAAATGAATAGAATAGAATAGCTTCTATTGTCACTACACACATGCACAATGAGATCCAGAGCATCTGTGTTGAAGAAAACCAACCAAAATGAAAACATGGCCGCCTGTACATGCCTGTACTTGCATGCATGCAGCACCCAGTGAGGAAATGGAAGTCAGATGCTAAAGAACAGCAGCACACAGAGGTCGAACACTGCCCCCTGCAGGCATGCATGAGTCCCAGTCTAAATGTGACTGGAGGAGCTGAAAGAGTCAAATCTGACCAGCGCACAGGGTTGGTGGAACCAAATGGCAACAGTGCTGAAAATGCTGATGGAGAAAAAGTTTCCAACTGTTACAGAGAGTCACGGGTGAATGACCGCAGCTTGTTGGCTGCCCCTCCCTGAGCCTGGTTCTGCTGGAGGAGTCTTCCTGTTAAAAGGGAGTTTTTGCTTCCCCCTGTCACCATGTGCTTGCTCATGGGGGGTTTTCTCTGTATCATTGAAGGGTCTTTACCTTACAACATAAAGCACCTTAAGGCAACTGTTGTTCTCTGCAGACACACCTGTTACTCTGTAGACTCTCAAATTTTGACTCTTCCAAATAACTCCCACACAGGTGCTCCGAGGGTTTCTGGCTGCCTTTAGATTTGTGTCTGGAAAGACTTTGGTGGTATCTAACGTTTACCTCAGCAATCAGACAGGTGGAAGGTTAAAGGTCAGGAAAATCATGGACTCTGATTATCTGATGAAAGCAAAGTCTAAACTTGAAAACGTGAAAATCTGTGTTTCGGTCACTTTGCTTCCTTACAGAAAAAATGTTCAAGTAAATTATCTGATGTATTTGTTTCATATTTTTCTACCATGTCACCTCCCGTGGCTCTTAATAACAAGAAAAAGAAGAAGGAGAATAGAACCTTTAATAAATATGAAAAGATTTAGAAAATACTTTGATTAACCATGATATGGATCATGTTTATTGTTGCAATAAATACTTGAAACAACAAACAGCCTCTGTGGTCAGATCAAAGGCACAAAGCCGGATGCTATAATGTGTGTATAAGTGATTTACTGATGTAAACACTGTGGTTATTTTGCGGTAATCAATGAAAAATAATCACGGTGATCATTACAATATGGCGCCAACAAGGACAAAGAGAGGGCGCCTGTAAAGTTTAAACGTTTCATGTTCACCCTCTCATTGGTAACACTAAAGTGACGTATTTGCATTTACAGCCACTCGCAGACGAGGTCTCTGCATACTGAGATGCTAGGGCGGGGCTTAGTGAGTTGATCGTGTTTGGACCAATAGCAGGTTAAACTTCTTAAAAATATGGATATTCATTAGATTGGGGCGTGGTCTAACAGTGGCGGACCGGCAACAGCGAACATGGAGGTTTAGTTGTCGCCTTGTGTCCGTTGGAGAAGGAGGGTCTCACTGACGCGCATTTTATTTTCACTTTTCCTTTGTTATACTTTGTTTTTTCGCCTTCTGTTCGGGCTTCGACATGGAGATGAAGAAGAGGATTAGTCTGGAGCTGAGGAACAGAAATCCAGCCGAGGCAAGTAACTACAACACTTTAATTTATTTATTTCCTGAAGAAACTGGTGAAGGATGCCGCGTGAAGCTATGACGATGCTGATAACATTCGGCGTGGGCGGCCGTCGACTTTTCCCAACCCGCGGACTGATCTTCTGTCGGTGTTTTTGAACGATTAGACGCGACATGTTTGTGGCTCCAACATGGAGGAAACTCCGCTTGGTCCTGGAGGAATCCGCCGCGTGCAGGCTCGCTCCCTCTCCCGCGCTCACTTCTCGCGGGGCAGCCTCGCGCGAGCCTCCCACAGCTAGCACACGGGCTAACGGGCTAACCTGCCGAGTGCCCAGCCCGTATAACAGAACCGCGGCCGGGTGAGCGCGCCGAGAGCCGCCGCAGGTGCTCGGCGGTACCGAGAAAATGCAGTCACGGACTGTGGATGGGCTCCGCTGCATTTGTTTGAACGCCCCGGGGCGACCGCTCGGCCAAGCCGGCTCCCATTTTAACCTTCACCGTTAGAGAGTTACTGATCTGCGATGGTCGTGCTGTGATGGCGTTTGCAGCCGGACTCCATTCTCATTTCAGCGTTTAAGTGCACATAGTTCTAGGTCAAGTCATTTTTTCTACCATAACATCATCAAAGGGTCTCCACAGTTTCTTTGTCGGCACGGGTCAGCTCAACACAGGCGCTGTCTAAAATCGATACTTTGTTCACGTTATATTGGAGTTTTAACAGTTGTTGTTCAGTCTGCTGTTCCCGCCCTCCTCGCTGTGTTTTCAGGCGCACGAGTGCCGCGCGCTTAAATCTCACAAAAATTGCACGAGGTTCGGCGGGAGGCGGATTTAAACGACGGAGAGGGTTTTTAAAAAAGTTTCTCACACGGTCGCACGCACAGCTTTGGTGGGTGAGGTGTGCTCTCCCACCGGTGATCGTAACGGTGAAGCTGAGCGCCGGTTTTCTGGTCACGTACTAACCGCTATATGGATGAGATCCAACGGGAGAGGGGGAGTGCTGGCCCGGGCGAAGAGCTCTGACCGAAACGGAAGGAAAGTGACCCTCGTTTAGTTTTGTGAAACGTCTGAAACCCGGGTTTGCTAGATGCCTCCTCTTCACGAATTGCTGGGCATATACAGCGTTACACCACGTGGTTATTCATGTACCTGAGAACTGCCATACCTGCTTACTTGTTTCTACACATGCATGCCCCCCCCCCCCGGCTTGCTGGATCTGTGTTGTTGTTGTCGTCATTGTCATCGAAACATATAAAGCATGATGACCCGCGCATGCTCAAACCCCGGGCTGGTGAAGCTTTACGTGTGTTCTTTGATATTTTTATTTCACCTTTGTACAGGTAAATCTCATTGAGATATCTATATCATGGCTAAAGCACTTCTGGATGGATGCAAACTGCATTTTGTTGCCTTGTACCTGTGACATGTGCAATGACGATAAAGTTGAATTCTATTCTATTGTACAGGGTGGGCCATTTATATGGATACACCGTAATAACATGGGAATGGTTGGTGATATTAAAGTCCTGTTTGTGGCACATTAGTATATGTGAGGGGGCAAACTCCTCAAGATGGGTGGTGACCGTGGTGGCCATTTAGAAGTCGGCCATCTTGGATACAACTTTTGTTTTTTCAATAGGAAGAGGGCCATGTGACACATCAAACTTATTGGTAATGTCACAAGAACAACAATGGTGTGCTTGGTTTCAACGTAACTTTATTCTTTCATGAGTTATTTACAAGTTTCTGACCACTTATAAAATGTGTTCAATGTGCTGCCCATTGTGTTGGATTGTCAATGCAACCCTCTTCTCCCACTCTTCACACACTGATAGCAACACCGCAGGAGAAATGCCAGCACAGGCATCCGGTATCCGTAGTTTCAGGTGCTGCACATCTTGTATCTTCACACCATAGACAATTGCCTTCAGCTGACCCCAAAGATAAAAGTCTAAGGGGGTCAGATCAGGAGACTTTGGGGGCCATTCAACTGGCCCACGACGACCAGTCCACTTTCCAGGAAACTGTTCATCTAGGAATGCTCGGACCTGGCACCCATAATGTGGTGGTGCACCATTTTGTTGGAAAAACTCACATCATCATGTAGCAATAAATATCCAGTGGCCTTGAGGTTTCCATTGATGAAGAATGGACCCACTATCGTTGTACCGGTAGTGGGTCCATTAGTTGTACCGACTAATGCTACGCTACGCTGTGGGCTCTTGCTGAATGAAGCTAGGACAGCCACTGATGTTTCTTAATTAGTGACAGTTTTCACACTGAACCAGTTTCACGAATCTTAGCAAGCAGTTTGCTGACTGTAGCAGGGGGGATGGGTGGTCTCGTAGGGTGTCTTGCATTGAAATCTGCTGCAATGACCCGGTTACAGCGTTCACCAGATATCAACACAATTTCGATCCGCTCCTCACGTGTTAACCTCGTCGACATGTCAATGGCTGTGAACAAAGAGAAACTTGTAAATAACTCATGAAAGAATAAAGTTACGTTGAAACCAAGCACACCATTGTTGTTCTTGTGACATTACCAATAAGTGTGATGTGTCACATGGCCCTCTTCCTATTGAAAAAACAAAAGTTGTATCCAAGATGGCCGACTTCTAAATGGCCACCACGGTCACCGCCCATCTTGAGGAGTTTGTCCCCTCACATATACTAATGTGCCACAAACAGGACTTTAATATCACCAACCATTCCCATGTTATTACGGTGTATCCATATAAATGGCCCACCTGTATTCTATATGAGGTCTCGTTTTCAAGCGAGGCCCAGAGGTGTGTATGAAGTTGGGTACACACCTGTAACTGTGGGCAGGGAGATGTGTGAGTGTGTAATAGCCGGGCAAACTCCCCCCCCCCCCCCCCCCCCCCGGCGGGCTACAGTAATTTTTAAATGCTGACGCGTCGGAAGATCGTTTATTTAACACATTATATTTTACGGTCACAGACTGCAGTCTGTGTGTACGCCACCAGGTGGCAACAGGTGAGTGTGAGGCATGCAAGCTGAAAGTTTGAATAAACCTGTGATGTATAATGTGGTGTAAATTTTACTCTCTTTGTCATGTGATGCGGTGGCGCTCAGGTGGCCGAGCTGGTGGTGGATAACTGTCGCTCCAGCGACGGTGAGGTGGAAGGACTCACGGACGATTACACGGGGCTGGAGATCCTCAGCATGGTGAATGTCGGCCTCAGCTCGCTCTCCAAACTGCCCTCACTGCCCAAACTACGCAAGGTCAGTTCACCCGCAGGTGCGACACCTGAACACAGCACAGTCAGGATCGGCGTGTGTGCAGTGATGAACATCACATGTGACCTCTGATTGGATGTACCTTCTGAATGTGTCTTATGACCTTTGACCCCAGCACTGGCCCTCACACTGAGAAGATGAACGATATTCCACTTTTATACATCAGCTTGTTTCTGCTACAGGAAAGCAGTATTGTGCATTTTGAGATACCTAACTCAAATTTAGGGATATGGCGCCCACACACATCATCCATCTGCATCCGGATAATAAGGAAATGTCATCCACGGAGCTAGATCCTGGTTAGCAGTACTAACTTGAAATTTCAACTCAGAATTTGGAGTTATGTTTGACTTTGTTTTTCAGTGGTGGAAACAAAGTTTCATACTTTTGGAGATGATTGAAAATATTTGAAGTACTGCTGCACTCTGTACTACTGTAGTACTTCTACAGAGTCGATAGATGAGGAAAGATCTGGCGGGAATGAGCTGAGTAGTTGTTGCCGTCTCTGTGTGCTGCTTCCTCCTCTCAGCGCGCCTGATGATGCGTTTCCTGTGTTTCAGTTGGAGGTGAGCGATAACACCATCTCGGGGGGTCTGGACGCGCTGGCGGAGAAATGTCCCAGCCTGACCTACCTGAACCTGAGCGGGAACAAGATCAAGGATCTGAGCACCATCGAGCCTCTGGTACGTCCATTCATTAAGCTCGTTAGGCCGATCGCTAACGAAACACCGGAACCTGTCGATGGGAGACCCTGAAACGCAGCAGCAGATTAAAGTCGGGGAGTCTGGCGTTGCTGTCCATGTTTTTGAGGGTTCCTCTGCTTTGTTCTTGTACTGCAGCAAAACCTGAAGAACCTGAAGAGCCTGGACCTGTACAGCTGTGAGGTCTCAGCGCTGGACGACTACAGAGAGGGCGTCTTCGAGCTGCTGCCTCAGCTCACTTACCTGGACGGGTTTGACGAGGAAGACAATGAGGTGCCCGACTCCGAGGCCGAGAACGGTGAGCCGCTAACGCGGAGTCTCTCTGACCCGACCGAGGGGCGGGGTCTATTTGTTTTTCATGTGCACACTTCGTTAAGCCGTAAATGTTTCCGTCCAGTGAGCGCGTGCAGATCTGCTGGTCGCCTTCAGCCGACTGATTCGGATTAAGGACAGGAAGTGGTCCACGGGGAGGACGAACGTCCTGTTTCCTGTTTCTGATGTTAGGATGTTTTGTTCCAGATGAGGATGATGAAGCCGGCCCGCCGGGAGATGACGATGATGAAGACGACGATGACGATGAGGAAGGCTCTGAGGGAGACGAGGTCGGTCTGTCGTACCTGATGAAGGAGGGAATCCAGGTGAGAGGTCATGACTTACAACGTCATTTATAATGAAGGTAAACCGAGAGCAGAGGAGGAGGAGCCTGCCTCACGGCGTGCTCACAGTTGAGTTTAACGTGTTTTTAACATATTTTAAGGATGAAGAGGACGATGGCGACTACGTCGAGGAGGACGAAGAGGACGAGGAGGAAGAAGAGGATGGAGGTTTGTGTCGCTGAAACGTGATTGGATTCTTTTGGGGGGAGGGGGGTTGTTGTTTTTTCACAGCCCCTGTGGCTGTGGCGGTCGTCACGGTGACTTCACCGTCGATGTCTGTGTTACAGTAACGATCACATCATGGCGTTTAAACTGTACGCTTAGGCCACGTTTCCCCGGTGACAGCTTTTACATGTGCGTAGTTACCCGATGATGAGTCATTGCAAGTTTCGCTGTCATGTGATTGATGTGTTCAATGAAACCCGTTCAGTGCAGCGCCACCTAGTGGTCAAATGCTTTCTGCTCTTCTCTCGGCTGAGAAGTGAAGGAATCGTAGTTCCTTCTGTCAGGGTTGCTTCCTCCTCAGTGTCACCGTGTTATTGATCAATGATTATTGATCAGGTGATTGATGGCTGCTCTGATTTCCTCAGATGAGGACGGCGCCGCTGTTCAGGGCGAGAAGAGGAAGAGAGACGCCGATGATGAAGGTGAAGATGACGACGACGAGTAGTCCAACCACCTTCGTACGCTATATCGTCTGACACCCCCGCCCCTCCCCACCTCCCCCTGACCCTCCCCACCTCCCCCTGACCCTGGCAGGACGTGGTTTTGGAGCTCCAGACAAACAGGAAACTGCGATCAGGCTCATCGCTGTCCTTCACTGCGGTGATGTCACTCCTCCGCCAGCCAGCTGGTCAGCAGGAGGTCGATAACAGAGCTCAGAAATGCGCCGCGTTCCCTCAGACATGTCACGCACAGATATGGAATTCAGGAAAGTCACGAAGGACAAAAAAATAGGAACACCTCAGCAGCTCCTCAGTCTGCTCCAGATTCATCACCTCGTCATCCTCAGCACCCGCCTACTGCTCATCACACAGACAGCAGGGGGCGGCGACACGCCATTCCTCACTCCTGTGATACGAATATTTAACAATCCCAGGAACGCCCTTCGTGATTGGTGTTTATCTCAATTATGTCTGTGAAGGTTCTCAGTCATCCAGGTCATCATAGTTTAAGGAGCTTGGAAAGAAAAGCTGGACTGCAGAGGGCAGAACTGAAGAAGCGTCTCAGATGAGAGGTGAAACATCTTCAAGCCACTTAAAGAAGTCCAGACGCTTTTCTTTCCAAGCTCTTAGACATCACAGCGCTGTCAGACTGTCTGCCTAGAGAACGCGGCGTGTTCCTGTCTCTCCTTTATTGATTATTGATCAGCTGGAAGGCGGAGCTCCTCCCAGTCAACCCAGTTCTCCTGAGCCTGTGACTCCACTCTACACTACCCATGATTCTCAGCAGCTGATTGCGCCAAACATGGATCCAGAGTTGCCCTCCTCTCTGCTCTCTGATTGGATGACTCCAAAGCTCTTTGTAGTTGGCTCCTCCCCTAAGCTTTTTTCTTCATTCTTTTAAATTGACTGTTACTGTTTTAACCCCGCCCCCGTCACCTGTGGGTCTGCGGCCTCCCTTCCCACCCCCACGGGTCCCTGTGTAAATAGAAGTGAACTGGTCTCTGTAGGTTTGTGCTGTCGTCCGTTTGGCCTGATCTGTCGTGTTAAGTTTGGAAGCGTGAAGCTGGAGCGATGCTCCTCCTCCGTAATTTTATTTTTTTATTCCTGTGTTCTGATCGTGTTGCTGTAACCAGAGTGTTTTTGAATAAAATGACTGAAATCTCCACGTCTTCTCCTTTCTCGTCACATCTCCTGACAATAATTCACACCCTAAATTATGAAAACAATTTTATTTTTCACTTTAGAATAAAGAACGATCAGAAATGGAAAGGCTCCTCGTGTTCTTCTTCCTGATGTTGCCGTCTCTTGGTGTGGCTACATCAATCACTGCGGCGTGCGTGTCCACCATCACCAGTTTGTCCCTCTGGAAGTCCAACAGGAATGTCTCGGGCCTAGCTCCTGGAGCGTCTTCCTGTGCCGCCAAGATCAGTATCCAGTGATGATGAATCTCTTTCTTTTTGTGGAAATCTTCTGCAGGTTTCCAACCTGTTGGTTTCCAGCTGTAGTTGCAGCTCTCTGCCTGCAGAGGGCAGAGTTGTCCCTTTGTGAGGGTCATAATGTGTCACCTGAGAACAGGCCAGATGTTTGTCTAAGTTAAAATAAGTTCCCTGGTGAGCCACGCCCATTTTTCAGATGTTTTATTTTGAATATTTTGTAATAAGCACATGAATCACTTACTGATCGATGATTGGTTCTTTCTGCTGACAGCTCATCAAATGATTTCACATCATTTCAGTCACACTTCCTGCTGTGCGTGTGTGTGTGTCTTGACTCGATATACTGCTGTCATGAGCACTCGGTCCTCTGAAGATTTATTTTTTCCTTATATGGATGTACAACACAACGAGGGGCGGAGCCAAGCACACGCAGCTCTGATTTCTGTGATAAAAGTGTTTTACTTCACTTTTTATAGAAACTGAAGGAGGAAATTAAACAGAATCTGAAGCAGTCTCTGTTTTTCACAGACGAGTGTTCGGGCGTCTTACAGCGTCATGGTGACGATCAGGCGGTCAAAGTTCATCGTGAGACTCGTAAAGTCATAAAACTGATTTGATAAGCTTCAGGTACCAAATCATTGACCTTGTTCCTCATCTTAAACCTGCTCTTTCAGCTTTTACCATTATAATCGGTCTCAGAGGTCAAAGGTCACCGTACAGAAGCACGGCCTCAGTGGGCCGCGGGCTCTGTGATCGCAGGTGTTCCCCAGCTCTCTGTCTGTGATCATGAAACTGACCTCGCAGCCCATCGTTGGTCAGTCATGAAGCAGAAGTGGTGTTTATGATGAAACCTGCAGTCAGCTGACACTGATGAGGTAACGCCGTTTAACTCTGAACACACACACACACAGTCTGATCAGTAAATCTGAGCTTGTGTTTGTGCTGCAGACGACGCCGATCCATCGATCTGATGTTCACCTGACATTTACTTACAGACTTTGTTTATGGCACTTGGTGTTGTTCCCACAGGGAGGCGACTAACGCTGACCTGTGTGTGTGCCTCACCTGTGTGCTGCAGGTGTGTGTGTGTGTATATGTAAATGTCTTTGATTTGTTTCGATCATCACACTCCACCTGATAAGCAAATGATCTGCAGTTTGCATCCAGTTTGAATGAGACGTCTCAGAGCGACCTGCACACCTGCTGATGCTGGAAAACACCTGCTTTACACTGCAGCAGGGGCGTAGCCAGAGGGTAGTCGTGTCCACCGCAGGGCGGTGACCAGCGAGGGACTTTGAAGCTCTCAGACGTCACTGATGAGTGGGCCTGCTCTTCCTCAGCTTTGTTCTCCTTTTCATGACTCTAAAGTTTTCACAGGCTGCTCACGACGCCTTCAGTGTCCCGCTCTCGTCCTTAGAGGTTTAGCATAATAAATGTGGTGCATGCTGCCTGCTGAATCTCACTGTAACCGAACCCCCTGCAGGTATCACACCTGCGTCTCAGCTCAGCCTCTGCACACACCAGCCGGCTCCTCCGCAGGAGCAACCTTTAAGCAGCAGAAGTCACGATGATGCTTCCCAGAGATGGGCAGTAACGCATTACTGTAATCCGATTACTTTTTTCAAGTAACGAGTAAAGTAAGGGATTACTTTTTGGGGGAGGTAATCAGTAATTAGTTACTGATTACTTTTTTCAAGTAACTTGACCAACACTGATGCTTCCTGCCTTTAGTCTGAGCTGATCCGAGCGCCTGTGAGGCGTTTTTTAGCTGAGGTGCAGGAGAGCGCCCTGAAAACCGTCACGCTGAGCATTTATTAGTACAGACAGGTGAGTCTGCAGGTGTGACCTAAAGGTGTTTCTCATCTCGGCTGAGAGTCAGTTGGCAACAGCAGGTCTCTTAGCAACAAGAGCTCACACACTTCAAGTTCAGTTTTCATCACTTCTGAGGACTTTACATTAACTCACATTCGTTTCCTGCAGATCCTCTGACGTCCAGCAGAGGCAGCAGTGAGTTTGTCTCAGAGACTCCATGTTAAAACGTTACAGCAGAAATAAACGTGTTTACAGGATGATACTCGAACGTAATAGGGGCGTGGCCTCTTTGACCAACAGGTATCTGTAGCTGCTAGCCATCTGCTAGCATCACCTGAACTGGACCTCTGGACCGTGTTTGTGCTGTCAGAGCCTTTTGCGAGTGAAATTTGAGAATTTTGATTGGATGTTCCTGATTAAATGTGTCTGTGGAAGTAAACTGACAATGTAATTAATCTAAACCTTAAATCTAATCTGAATCCAACGTTTCACAGAATAACCTTAACCCGAGCCCCCCCAGTGTGGTCAAATTTCAAGTTTAGTTATTACAAACCAATTTGTGTGGCCCCACATTGACTCAAAACAGGAACACACACACACACACACACACTCACTCCTCATTAGCAGATTAAACAGACGGCACAGATCCAGGTTGAGTTTGCAGGTTTTATTTTAGCACATGAACTGATCAGGACTCACAGCATCACCACCTGCTTCACATCCCTTCAGGACTACATCTCCCATCATCCCCTCTGGGTTTAAGGCTACAGCAGCTGGCGAGGAGAAGTGCGAGTATAAAATGATCAAAAACAACACAGGAAGATCAGAGGAAACAGGAACAAATACAGCACGTGCAAGGACAAATACAGATCAATAAAATCAATCACAATCAACCGGTTCTCACACCCACCTCTGACGGATGTGCTGAATGTGAGACACAAAAATGAAACTACCTGTTTGTTATTTATTGCTCCCACTGAACCTCGATCATCTTCCAGCTCAATACAATCTGATAAAAAAATAAACTTATGCTCCGAGGAAACTCGCCGATTGTTATTGTGGAATCGAAAAACTCCAAATAAAAACAGTTTCTGGTAAACCGTCTGAGCACGCTCATAGGTGTGCACCGCGAAGAAACTCTCCGTGAGTGTGACGGGTTGTTTCCATGGACACGCATGATTCGAGGTCATGCTATGGCTGTTAAAGATACCCTGGAGTGTTGAACCTGCTTCATAGTGCAGACCTCAGGAGCTCTGATTGGACAGTTGGTCCAGTTCCTGATAAACTTTTACACCTGAGTTTCCAGCTAAGACTGAAGGCGGCCACATTCAGAGAAGAAGAAGAGTCCGAGGAGGACGACTCGGGAAGCAAAAGCCGGTCGCAGCGTAGATCGGTTCATCCTCGCCGGCTTCTGTGACGGCGGCTGAGACGATGACCGGTCGGATTATTCTTGTGTGAACTTTTCTAACAACGTGTGAAAGTAAGCTGTTTGTTCTGATGAACCAAACATCTGATGTACCGACTTTAAATTCCTTAATAACAACTGCACAAACTGCTTTTTCCTCTGCAGAACGACTTCCTCTGCAGTCAGCAAAGAACAAAACCAGTCGCATTAACTGGTTCTGATGGAAGTCCAGAGCTCCAGAAAAAGCTGGTACGTGAAGCTGAGCGTCTTCTGTGGGGGAAACCAATCATCAGCAGGAAGACCAGTTCGTACCGTCACTTTCAGAGTCGTCCTCCAACTCTGACCTCCACAGTAAACACCCTGCATTCATGCCGTCGACTGATTACTCTTCAGTTTTTAAGCCTCAAACTGAAGGTTTGTCCCAGGAAGCAGAGCATAAAGGATCCACAGGTAAGGCCGTGGACCAGAATGAGATCGGGGTCCACAGTTTCCACGTCTCCAAACTCTTGTCTTGGCACATTTCCGGTCTCTCTGACACTGACGTCAGGTAAGTTTCCTTTAAAGGAACCTAAACTGAAAAACTACTCAGGTTAATCAAAGGCAGCGACGAGCCGACCAACCAGAATCAGGAACCTTCTGAGGAACACTTCCTGTTAGGTTTTGGAGGTTTGAGGGGACCTGTAGGTTAGTCTCTGAGGGATCTATGCCTCAGGTATCAAGTCCTGGAAGCAGCTAAAACCTGAATTTAAAGAGTTTCAAAGTGATTCGTCCATATTCATCTGAAGTCCATCGGACACAACCGTTCACCCGGGCCGGGCTGAGTCGTACCGGCCGGCTCACATCAGGCTCTTGCGGTCCGGGTTTAGTCTGGAACTTTTAGAAGAGGTGATAGGGGAGGTGGAGTCCAGTTGTTGGTACAACGCCCTGAGCTCCTTCACCTCCTCCAGCACCTCCTGCGCCTGACTCCAGGCCGCCTTCGCCTCCTTCAGGAGTCTTTCTGCCTCGGTCGACTCCTTCCCCCACCTCACCATTCCCCGCTCACCCTCGGTGTCGCCCCGCACTTCCTTCAGCAGCCTTTCCGTCTTCTCCAACTTCTGGCTGATGAGCTCCTGCAGCTGACTGACGGGCGCCATCGCGGCGGTCGGTGCGGAGGCAGACGAACGACTCCCTGCCGCCGTTTTACTCTTATCGGCTCTAGTCTCAGAGTGGCTCAGGATCTCATCCATGGAGGCGCAGCGGTTTTTCTCTGCCGTCGTGAGGCGTTTTTCTGGCTGGGGGGTCTGCTCTGAGACCACCGTCACCTCACGGGGAAGGCTGTGAGATTTTCCAGCAGCCTCGGCAGTCCGAGCTGAGAGCGCGCCATCTGTTTTGGACCTGGCACAGTCCGGACTGAGGTGGGATGCAGAATTTTCCAAGCCGGCTCCTTGAGCGTTTGCAGCATCCTCTTCCTGGATCAGGTCCAGAGTCAGCATCCCATCCGAGGAGGAGGTGGAGGCCTGACAGACAGAGAGAGGAGGAAAATCAACAAAGACACGAAGAGTCTGACGGAAAAAAGCTTTTTCAGGCCGCTCTGACCACCAGAACGAAGAGTCCCACAGTCAGTCTGCACATACCTGACAGGTCAGAACAAACGTTAAAGCAGAGGAAAAACGATTTGTGCCAAAGAAAACCCCAAAATAAAAACTGTTCAATGCTTCTATTAAAACAAAGAAAAACTGTGAACGGCATCTATAAACTGTTCGAAATATCCAGAAAACAATCTGCTGAAAAAACACGAAAAACTGTGGAAAAACTTACCAACTATTCAAAACGGCTCAAAGCTGCCCCAAAATCTGAATAACACTGAAAATCCCACCAACACATCCCAAAATAAGGCAAACAGCACACTGTAAAAAGTGTCCAAACAGGACGCGCCAGCTGCTAACCTGTAACCTGCCTCATCATTCACATCAGAAGTTCGAGGTTTGATGAAGAATAAAGTCCCAGAGGAAGAGGAGGATACTGACCACAGCCAGCAGGTGACCTCTGGTTGGCAGTCGGCGGTTGTGAGGGATCTTCACTCGATCTCGAGTCAGATGAGACAGCTGCGAGTCTTCGACCATCACCTAAAAACAAACGAGGAAGAAGAAGGCACGTGGCCACCAATCACTGTGGGAGCTCCTCCAGGACGAACCTGACACAATCACATAAAGACACCTTAAGCAGTTAAACGACCTGCAGTCATCATCATGATCATGGTGCTCTCACAGACAGACCGATGGACAGAGCCGCGAACGCTTCCATGTAGGTAACTTAGCATTAGCCAGCACGAGCTCAAGATTGGACGTCCTGCTGACGCTGGCCGTACTTCCTGTTGACTGTTTATGCTTCTGAGGCGTGTTTCTACCTGGTGATTGGATGGATTCCTCACTTTTTTTTACTACTTTGACACCCAGTCTAAGGCGTGGCCACCGCACATCATGATCTCAAGAGTTTGGATGTAACACAGCACATCATCAATAGAACATGCATGTGCCACTAGCCTGGAACACGCTGTGAAAGACTATTGATCGGGGTATCGATGTGAGTATCGAGCGGTGGAAAAGGCAGACAGCTGCTCTGGCACATGCGCTGCTACAGAATAAACACATCAAAACAGAAAAGCCGCAGGAAACGCCAACATCGAGAGTCAGACCTGCATTAAAATCAGACGCCGCTCAGGCGTGTAACAGGAAGTGAGTGGGGGAAGCAGCCCAGTCACATGAAACACGCATGTTCAGGTTCAGTAAGTTCTGCTTTCATCATGTCTACTTCCTTTATAAAAGAATCAAACCACAGAAACACATTCAGAAGCTGCCTGAGAGTCTGATTTTAGCGTCACTGACGTGTTCGACGTACGATGGCCACGGACAGTTCTGCACGTCCATCAAACCTCCCGTGAAAAATGACCCAGTTTGTGCCAAAGACACACTCGGAAACAAAAACCTCGATTCAGTTTAATTTACAGCTCAAGGGTGAAAGGTCGTCGACTGTCCCAGACGTCCTCACCTGATCCGAACAGCTTCCATCTTTAAACCTGGAAAAACTACACAATCTGTCCAGGTGACAAACTGCTAACGACCAAGTCTGCGGCTTTCAGGCTGGTGACGAACAAAGGCGGGCCCAATCTTACTGACTAAACACAGCGGGGCTTCCTGTTTACATAATCAAAGATCACACCTCGTCCAGAACGCTGTTCTTGGCTCTGGTGATGGCGGCATTCAGGACGCTGATCCAGGATTCTTTCTCCTCTGGGCTGACAGCGAGGAAGACGAGGTTGGGAACCTGCAACAGAGCAGAGACACAACAGAGTTAGTCCACGCTCACGCCATCGGACACGCCGGTTTGTATTTCTAATGTTTCAATATTTGGTTCAGTTTTTCAGGCATTTAGAGCTTTTAATGGAGACGCCACAGACGCAGAAATGATTTTACCTCGAGCTGAAAGTATCTGTGTTTATTATTCAGAGGAGGTCTCACACAGACGTCTGTACGTTATAACAGAAGAGCCAGCTGCTTTACTGTGAACACCGATTGGATAGAACTGCTGACATCACACATAAGGACCCCGCCCCTGTCCCCCTTCAGCTGGTTTACGAAGCCTCGGTGGGTGACACTTGCAGAGTGTGTGTGTGTATACATGTTTGTCTGTCAATGTGGGGACCACTATTAGTGCAAAGACCTGTAGGGTCCTCACTGTCACACTTCAAACCAACATGGAGGATATCATGTGAAGCGGTGCTGCGATGTCACCAGTAACCACAGAAAGGGATTCTACTGCACTAGAAAGCAGTAAAATAAATAAAATGGAGCTATCGTTTCGACCGTTCTGTCAAAAAAACCTTTTTGTTTATCTTGTCATTACCCAAACTGCACACAGAAGCTCTTTGTTTCTGCACACGGACATAAGGTGCAATATTCCTGATTCTTCCTTTCACAATAAAAGTCTTGACATGCACTGTGTGACTTCTGAACATAAACTTGCTTAGAGCAGGGTTTTTCTAGGTTGCATAAAGTAAAGGAAAAAAGGGAAACAGTCACAAAACATATTTATTCTTCAGAAAAGAACCCTTCTCAGAGTGGACATAAAGGTCAAGATCAGGACTTTTTCACCGTGAGCAGGTAACCGATTCACGACTAATGAATCATCTCAGATGTTCTGTGGACTGAAGTCTACTCTGTCTTTGGCTTCTTCTTTCGGGAATACGACAGCACTGGTTTCATACTGAGAACAGTTTGATCCTCATCCTCCATCTTCCTGTGCTAATGTGTTCGTTTTAGCCTAATTATAGCTCTGTAACTAGCCACCAGCTAGCACATCATCATATGTCATCTAGGCCAACTTCACGACCCTCCAAACATCTCTGAAATTAATTTTGATAACACCCACAGTCATGGCAGAGCGGTATATTTAGAGATCTTTCACTCAGAACATGAAACACCCTCTTTAGTTGGAAACCAGTTAGCTAATTTCCTGCTAACGTTTAACTCTGCTAAAGCTCATAAAACGTTTTTTTCAAGCACGCCTGGAGTTTAAACTTTATTGTAAGACCTCAGAGAAGAGCGCAGGGCCCTCAAGCTCCCAGACCTCTGGTAGAGGACCCGAGCTTGAAGATAAAGATCGCCCGCATATCTTAACAAAAACTACATAAAATACATACATATAGATGGAAAAATCCATATAAATGAAAAAGAAAAAGAGATTTCCTATAATTGTATCAATAGAAAAGTAAACTTAAAATGCCTAAAAATAAAATATCTGTGTGAAGTTTAAGAAAAAGGTTAGTTAGTAATAAAATGTATAAATAAAATAACCCTCCATAAGAGGAATAAGAGGCCGTGGCTTGACCACACAGAGACTTTGGCGGTGCAGGAGGCGGACCTTGATATCAGGTCTCCACCCCTCCGAGAATTTGTCCTGGATATGACATCACCAGGAAACCTGCAGCACAGATTCTGGCATTTCATGGCATATTTCAACTTTGGAGGGGTTTCAGGGTTCAAGACCAGGTCCCGTTCAGGTAACACAGGTCAGTGATGGTCCTCACAAGTACCCAAAGACAAGTATGTGTGTGTAGTAGAATCTGCCACCCAGTCTGCAGGACACTTGATCCGCCCCTCCCCCTTTCCCCAAGAGCATTCTGGGTATCTGCGAACATCTGGTGTGTGTGTGTGTGTGTGTGTGTGTGTGTGTGTGTGTGTGTGTGTGTGCTGCTGTCGAGGAAAGCCTCTTGGAGCTGGAGCTGACAGCTGCTGCTGAGTCGGGTCAATAACAGCTCCACCTGCTTTCCTGCACAGTTCGGACGGAGGTTTTATTCAGATTCACTCTGAGCTTCTGCACATGTGCAGACCGTGTGACACACGAGCCGCCTGGGAACATGAATAATCAATGACCTTAGGTTACAGGAGGTTTGATGAATCAGAGCTCTGCCTCTGTGCTGAGCACCGCTGCTGCTGCTCTTTATGGGACAAGTGAGGCGTGGATGGTGTTAATCACAGCGAGTCCTCCCCTGCTGGCGCTCCTTCTGGACTCTGATGGGACCAGCACGTCCAACATGGACGCAGCTTTCATTAGTTTCACACTCGCCTGCTGCAACTTTTTATGGCAGTCACTCCAAACACCATGGGAAGTGTCTGTGGACGTGGACATGACAGCCGACTCAAATACAGATGAATCTCAGGCCGCCGTCAGGCGGGATTCTCGTGACACCACCAACATGTGGGAGGAGCTTACTGACACTTATCACCAGGAAAAAGGAGCCTTGATGTTCTGAAAATATGTTTCTGTGACCTAATTCCAAGTTTTACAAAGACTCCTCCTCATCCCATTGGCTGTTTGTGAATAATGATAATCATCATCATAATACAGATGGAGGCCCCGGGGCAGAGCCAGGATGCTGGAGACGTGACATCTCTCAGCTGGCCTGGGAACGCCTCGGTGCTCCCTCGGATGAGCTGGAGGAGGAAAAAGGGTGGATGATAATAACGAGGGATCAGGTGTGGTGGCTTTTGGTCGTTTGGGACAGCAGGCTGAGAGCAGACAGGTGAGGTCGACCTGACAGTGAGCTGGCAACAGCACGGTGTGTGCAGGTGTGTCAGGTGTACCGTGTTTCCTGGCGAGCTGCAGCGCTGCAGTCTGAACTTGCTGTGGTTCTTCTTGCTGCGGCTCTTGTTCTTCCTGAGTTCCTCGCAGCGCTCGTAGTCCGACAGGTCCAACACCTCGTCAGCTCGACCCAGCTCCTTCACCTACAGACACACAGGTATTACAGGTAAGTAACATAGGCAGGTAATACAGACAGACATCTGGAATCCTCTTTCAGGGTTGCTGATTGGTTGAGGCTGTTGCCTAAGGAACAGCTAAGGCACAGGTCGTTACAGCAGGTAACAAAGGTCATTGGGCAGGTGAGTCAGGTGTCCTGACCTCACCTGACCTCACCTGACCTCACCTGCTAACAGTGTTAATCTGTGCATGAGTACGAACCTTCATCCTCCTGATTAATCAGCATCACCTCATTATTTTTTTTATTTATTATGTGTACAAACTCCTGACAAAGGTCACTACTGTCATTATTACTACTAAACTCTCAACGGACGCGCTTTGACCTTTAACCTTTTAATGAAACTGCAGGATTCCTGATGTTGTCTGTGTCACCTGAGGTGACCTTATCCGTCATTATAATTACTTCTGTGATTGGTGGACGTCATCGCTCACATGACCTCGGCCCGAGCGTCACTTTTTACTGATGTACTGATGTTAAACACGGTCTCGTGGTTTGTCTGACCTCAGACACTCCAGACGGACGTCCTGTGTCTCTCTGGCCTTGGCGGCTTCTCTCTTACATCATCACCACTCTGTCACCTTCGCCAGGTGAAGGTGTTTCCTTACACAGAGAAAGGGGGTGTGGCTGTATGCACATTTCACGCACACAGTAGATGAGGGCCAATGTGTCTCTGTCACATGACCAAAACAACATGTCTTTATTCTCCAGTAAGAGGCTGTTCGGCCACACCCACATCCAGGTGGATCCCCTTAATGGTACTCGGTGAAAGCCTCACACTCACTGAGCCTGATGGGATTTGTAGTTTGACATCAGCTGAACATCTGGAGCTCATCTTTCAGTCTGAGGGACAGATGTTGATGCTAACGCCACTGTGAGGTGCTCTGAAGCATGAAAGCTGATTGGTTGTTGCCTCGTGTTTTCCAGCAGGTGTTTGGATGTGAGCAGCACTGACCCTCCGCTATCAGCTGATCTGCTCTGTGCTTACATCCACTCTGGGTTTAGGTTTACACACACGTGCACACACACACACACACACACACCAGCTCTCAGCGTGTTAGCATGTGCTAAGTGAAGGTTTCTCTTGTCACATCAGCTCATCAATCTCCATGGAAACAGCATCCATTATTAACCAGCATTAAAGTGAGACTTCCTGGGAGGCAGGACTCCCCCCCCCCATACACACACACACACACACACACACACAGACACTTATTTATAACTCACATCAAACTTCCTCTTCCTCTTTGCAATGTTATTGCGGGGGTGGGGGTGGGGGGACTGCAGAGTGGGTGAGGAGGGGGGGAAACCAACAGAAATCCTCCTAAGCAGCCCCTCCTCCACCCAGCAGACCTCTTCTCATGGTGATGAGGGTGGAGGGTGTCTGATAGATCGGGGGTAGGGGGTGGTGCACTGAGGGATTATGGGAGATGTAGTAGAGTGAGGAGAAGACAGGAAGCAGGGTGAGAGAGCAGCAGAGGGTCTCGGGTGGAAATCGAACCTGGGACGCTGCATTTGACCGTGCAGCACGAGGCCACCAGCTCAGGCGCCATGGTTCTGAGCTCACTTGGCTTTGAAACCAAACAAGTCAGTCATACAGAATTGACTGGTAGGACCGTGTAGCCCCGCCCCTGGCGGTGCTCTGAGGTCACGGGGTCATCGGGATTGCGCTCGTGAATCAGGTTTGATGTTTTGGTGACTGAAACCAAAACCAGGCACGCTCTGTCAGAGCACATGACCGCTGTCCTACACCTGCAGGAGGGTCCGGTCCGAGTGAACCTCCAGAACCGAACCAGGACCGCCAGCTGCAGTCCAACATGGAGGACGAGGAGGAGGAGTCTGTCTGACCACAAGGCCAGAAACTTGACTCAGGACGACTGATCAGCTGTTTACCTGCTCGCACACATGCAGACAGATGTGTGTAACACAGATGCTGCCTGAGGATTACAGCAGCTTAACACACACACACACACACACACACACACACAGATGGAAATTAAAGTGTGATTCTGTTAACAGACAATAGAAAGCCTACTTCATTCTGATTGGCTGCTGCACCTGCCAGTAATATTTCAGTCAGTTTTCACAGGAACGTTGAGGCTGCAGGTGATTCTTGTGCTGCTGATGGTTTTATGCTGTAACAGCAGACAGGAAGTGATTGATTATGATGGATGTGACACTTGTTATGTAACTCCTCCTCCTCTGGCACCGAACTCTGAATATTGATGATTGATTACACAACTCTGTTTATTTGTGCTGAGGGTCAAAAATACCAATAAACTGACAACAAATAACCAATTAAACAACAAATAAACCCATAAAAGAGCAGGAAAGACGCTTTCACTAAAACTTTATTGTCCCAAACTACGCTGCCAACTCTGAGAGACGAAACCGACGAGCAGCAGAGCGATGTGCCCACACGTGGTTCAGTCCCCACAGAGACAGGACTACAAACCTCTGTGTGTGTGGTTTCAGAGTGTATTTCAGTGTGTGTGGTTTCCCTGGTGTCACACTGGGTTTCTATTCCTGGTAGGACAGGAAGTCAAGCTGCTGACATGTTGAAGCTTCACACATGCCTAACTTAGAGCCACAGAAGCAGAAGAGAGTCTGTCGACCAACAGCAGAGACGCCGCGCACACAGACACATCCTAATTTGGTGGTGAGACAGTTTTCAGGAAGCTTCGATGTGTAACTTCACACTGACGCTGCCAAACGACGGGTGAAAAGAGGAACTGAAGAAAGGAAGCCGAGGAACCTGAACGCACCAGATGGAGACTGATGTGAACGCACAAACACAAACCAGAGGCCGCCTCGTTTCACAATGTCCCTGACATACACACACACACACACACACACACACATTAGCAAACGGAGCAAAAACATATTTCCATCCCCATCTCGCACAGAGAAGTGGAACACTGAGCAACACAAAACAGATTTTACAACCAGTTCAAATCTTTGAATCTGAAAAAGGGTCAGGAAGTGTAATTCTGTGAACATGCTGCAAAACAGCGCCGCTTCATGTGTTGGAACAAAGCTATTAACTCAGTGGCTACCTAACGAGCTAACCACAGTGATCATTACTGCACCGCTGCACACAGGTACCACACCCAGAACCCAAGAGAACATGTTAGAAAACCTTTTCACACAAAGGTTGTGTTAGGAGGGAAACTAGGCTCTGTGTGTGATAAGGGTTCTATGACGACGTTCCCTGTGTGATAGGGGTTCTATGACGACGTTCCCTGTGTGATAAGGGTTCTATGACGACGTTCCGTGTGTGATAAGGGTTCTATGAACACGTTCCGTGTGTGATAAGGGTTCTATGAACACGTTCCCTGTGTGATAGGGGTTCTATGACGACGTTCCCTGTGTGATAAGGGTTCTATGACGATGTTCCGTGTGTGATAAGGGTTCTATGAACACGTTCCCTGTGTGATAAGGGTTCTATGACGACGTTCCGTGTGTGATAAGGGTTCTATGAACACGTTCCGTGTGTGATAAGGGTTCTATGAACACGTTCCGTGTGTGATAAGGGTTCTATGACGACGTTCCGTGTGTGATAAGGGTTCTATGAACACGTTCCGTGTGTGATAAGGGTTCTATGAACACGTTCCCTGTGTGATAGGGGTTCTATGACGACGTTCCCTGTGTGATAAGGGTTCTATGACGACGTTCCCTGTGTGATAAGGGTTCTATGACGACGTTTCATGTGTGATAAGGGTTCTATGACGACGTTCCCTGTGTGTTAAGGGTTCTATGACGACGTTCCCTGAGTGATAACGGTTCTACGACGACGTTCCGTGTGTGATAACGGTTCTATGACGACGTTCCCTGTGTGTTAAGGGTTCTATGACGACGTTCCCTGAGTGATAACGGTTCTACGACGACGTTCCCTGTGTGCTAACGGTTCTATGACGACGTTCCCTGTGTGTTAAGGGTTCTATGACGACGTTCCCTGAGTGATAACGGTTCTACGACGACGTTCCGTGTGTGATAACGGTTCTACGACGACGTTCCGTGTGTGATAACGGTTCTATGACGACGTTCCCTGTGTGATAAGGGTTCTGTAAGGACACTTTTCCTGTGCTGCAGCAGTGAAACCGGAGCACTCTGTGTATCTGTAGCTCGGACTGAAACTCGACTCCTGCAGAACGTCGGCTGATGAAACCCGAGGAGAATCTTTCTGTTTGCAAACTGAACTGCAGAATTTGGAGGAAGGCTAAAAATACTACACACAATACTCTCAATGCATGTACATAGAGGTACTTTGGAGTAGTCTGAGGTACTTCAGTGTTTACCAGGTTTAACATGTCAGATGTTCTCTGCAAGAGTTCTCCTGTAAGGTTCTTTAACAGTTTCATGAAAAAGCTGCGCAGTCCCTTTAAATCTGTTCCTCGTTAACCTTCTTAATGACATCACAGGTAAGGTGTCACCTGGCTGCTGGTTACAGGTGATCACGCTGTGAGGATCAGAGACCTTCTACCTCTGATCATGTCCACTGATCGATTGATTGATTGACTGATTGAGTGAGTGTCAGGGGTTGGTCACCTGTAGGCCCCGCCCTCTCTGACTCACCTCCTTCTCACAGATGAACAGCTGGTCTCCTCTCAGAACCACAAAGCGGTTCTTCCAGATCTCTCTGAAGATCCCTTTGCCGCAGAACTTCCTGATCCAGCCCACTTTATCAGGCGGCGCGTTCTGTGGCGCCGACTCGGACGCGCCCTGAGACAAGAAACAGGAAGCCGTCAGAGCAGGTGAGGAGCAGGGAAACCTGTCAGCACGGCTCCAGAAGCTCAGCCTAAATCAACCTCATCTCCTCAGTTTGTATTTTTAGTCTTTATTTATAATACTCTACTTGTTTCTATTCATGCTTCTATTACTGTTTCTACTCTGTTTTCTGTTGTGTACAGACTGGGATTTATATTACTTTTTGTCCTTTATGTCGTCTGTTTCTCTGTTTCTTCATCCTCACCTGTGTGAACAGACAGGTGTGTGTAGCACCGACAGAGCCCGCCTCTAACTGCTTTCGTTCTGAGTTCAGCCGGTTTGGGGTCAGATGGTTGTTATGCAAGTCCATTAAAGGCTGTAACTGAAACTGGAGCTGCTGAGCAGATTAACCATCACACCACATTCAGGTCACTTTAAAGCCTCCAGGACCGGCCTGGACCTCACAGACCCTCACAGACCGGGTCACTGTTAAAAACATCACTTCTCCGTCTGTTTGTTGGCCTTTTGGCACTTTTTAAGCATCAGCAGAGCGAGGCCTTTATTATGAAAACCGGACGTGGGTTCTTGGGAAGCCTGCGGCTCTCAGCCTTCAGAATAAAACTAATCCTCGGGCTTTTGTTCTTCGAGTTCTGCTTTAACGGAGAGAGCCCCGGGGGTCGCCCTGTGTCCCGGTATCACTCACCCGTTTCCCGGAGCTGCTCCTCTTCATGCTGCCGGTGTCCGGCGGCTGATCGCGACACTTCTCCCACTTTCACGGGAACTCCGTTATCCGCTCGATGGAGACTCGGAGCGCCGTTAAAGCAGTCAAACTCCTGCAGGGGAGACCGGAGCCTCCGCCTCAGCTCCGCCGCTCCTCGGCTGTGTTGCTAGTTCTCACTGCGCTGAGCGACCCGCTGCTGTGGCTGCCGCCGGGCTCCGCCGCACTCTGACCGGCCAGCAGCCGCTCCGTGCTTGGGTGTCCGGTTACTCCTCCTCCCTGTCCCCCCCGCCTCCCCCGGTCTGCCCGCTGGCTCAGCGGCTCATCGGCAGCCCGGAAGCGCCCCCCTCCGGCGGACAGCGGGAGTGGCCGAGAATGAGAGCTACTGAAAGCGCTGACGTCACAGGGTGGGCAGTAACGCTCGAACCTGCAGTTCTTCTGGTGTCCAGCAGAGGCTCCGCTGCCTCCGACTGGGAGGACAGTCTCCTCCTTTTGGGCTGAACAGACCCGAGACCTGAAGCTGAGCCTGGTTCAGCTTCAGGAAACACACGGCACTGTCTGTAATCCCACAGACATCTCTGCTAATCCACAGCATGATGTAGATTATGGCGTGTTCACAGAGATAATCCACGAGGGTGAAATGTGTCACACAGACGCCGCCTGCGCCTGGCGAAGGAAACTGACCTCAGCCTGTGGACACAAGCGGGGGAGAGAGGAGGAGGGAGGTGATCTCTAAAGTACTGACAAATATCTGAAAGCCTCAAACTCCAAAAAATGAAATAACTGCTGGTGATTTATGGATGGAGGTGAGCACCGTCAGCTCACAGCGAGCATGTCATCGGTCAAGAAACCAAATGACTCAAATGTAGAGAAACAAACTTTAATCAGAATGACGATAAAATGCAGACTCTTTCTCCGACCCTGCTCACCTAACCAACACGACCGTCTTTACTGTGCTCCATTACAGGATCTTTAATTAGTGCCCTCCTGTGGCCGTCGCATGAACTGCAGCTCGTGCTTGCACTGTTAGCATTGACCAAAACTGTGATGAAACGCGCATCAGACTGCCCCAACATCCTCATCAACTCTGAAATCATGCCATGAACTGCAGACTGCAGTTTTGGTTTGCAGATGGTGTCTGCAAACTGCAGACGCCATCTGCAGACGCCGCGTCCTCACGAGTCTGCAGCTGCTCTGAAGTCCTCGTCTCTGATCTGCATCTGGTTGATCTGACAGATGTTTCCAGGTTCGGCTCTGATCTGGAGTCAGTTTCAGTCCCAGTGTAGATCACAAACTGGGTCACAGCGAGAGGTGGCGGCTCATCTGCAGATTATCCCCGACCCCATCATTAAAGGGACAATCCGCCCAAAACAACAGCAGCAGATTAGAGCCGCAGGTTCAACCCGATCAGCTCGGACTCACCAGCAGCCGACACCCACGTCCAACAGCACTGCTCACCTATAAATAATAATAAACAGTAACAATGAAAAAATAACTTCAAAAAATAAATAAATGATTAAAAAGGAAACTCTGAAAGCTCAGAAATTATTAAATTAAATAGAAAAAATATTAAAATAAGGAACTGACAAAAATCAATTCAAATCATAAAAATCGTAACAAATAAAAACACCAATTCTTAAAGTAATAATTATGAAGACACAACTGGAAAAGATATCAAAACACATAATAATAATAATAATAAATATAAATATTAATCTAAAAATGCTTTCATGACATAATAAATAAAAAATAAAAACGTATCAAAGTTTTGTGACAAGTTACCTGCAAGTTTTACGAAAGTAAAACCTGATTTTATAAATGATTTATTTTTAGTGTTTCATGAGACGGCCAATCAGATCGAAGCTGCAGACTCACGGCCTTTGGTCTGTGACGCCCTCTGGTGGTTTCTGTGTGAAGTGCAGCAGTGTCTGAATGATTCCAAACATCAGCACAGAAACGTCACTTTATTTTTTATTCATTACAAAAAAAAAAAACAGCTGGCAGCTCCAGTCAGACCAGTCGGCCTCGCCGTGCTGCTGCACACGCTCGGTTTCCCTTTAATGAAGCAGATCCTGAAACGAAGCTGGGAGGTACGGAGGTGAAACTGAAACAGGTTCCTCTGCTCGGCCTGCAGGGACCGCCGGATCTGTGAAGTCTGACAGCGTTTAAAGGTCAAAGTTCAGACGCAGCAAAACAAACGAATCAATCCAAGAAACTGAGATCAGCGAAAACAGTTTAATTCACCCAGAAAGACATTTACACACGTTTCACTTCAGGGGGCGCTCTGCACATTCAGCGTGGCCTGAAGTCTGAAATGATGAGGTCACCACGTGCCACAAAGGTGCACAAGCTCCTCGCAGCAGTTTGTAGATGATTTAGCTCCTTTATGATCAGGACACGCTACAAGAAAAAAATCAAACTTGGCAATAATCACTCCAGACGTCACAACTGATTCATTTTTCATCCCAGAAAGAAAAAGAAAAGCGGTCGCCGCACCGCACCACGCTGCTAACATCCACACGCGGCGTTTACGTGGCGTGTGAGCAATGCTGCAACTCAAACAAGTAACGTTTGCTCACGTATTTGTGAAGAAAACCTTTTATTTATTAAACAAACAAAGACTTTTGGCGTACTCGTGACTTGGCATGCTAACAGGCGACGGTGATAAGCCACGGCGAGTTTGAACCTTCACCTTCGTGCTGGATGTCCGTAGATGCTAACAGGGTTTGTTTCGGCGTGAATAATACCGTCTGGTGTTTTTGATCATTTGAAATGCACCACCATAAATCAGCACCGATCAGCTGATCGATCGGCAGGTCGGGTTTTTACATCCTTCAAAACAGGAAGTCCGGTTTCTACATCTCATCGGCGCGTCCTGGTTTGGCCTGATCGCGCCGTCCTCCTCGGACCGTCGACTTCTGGCCGAGGGCGCCGGGTTCCGTCTGCTCGGCAGCAACCACCGAGCCGTTTCCCAACCGGCTCCCCTCCGTACCGTCTGCGTGTTCGTGGTTTTCTGTTGGTTCTGGGAGATTCGACGTTCCCTCAGGAGGTTTTGATTGGCTGAGAGCGGGGGGTTCAGACTGCAGGGACGTCGCACCGTAGGCGTCGTCTGAGGTCGGCTGGGAGGACGACGGATCCGTCAGGATGTTTCTGGAAATCACTGGAAAGATGAAAAAATAAATCATGAGTTCAGCGGTTTGACGTGCCGAGGAGAAAACGCGACCGAAGTTATTCCTAAGATTCATTTTCCAGTCTCTGAGGCAACATTCCTGCCACACCGACAACATGAGACCAGGATTTGAAACATCTTTCTGTAAACCAGACGTGTTTACCTGCGTCGCCATATTTACACAGCGAGCGTCAGGAAGCGCTCGAGCGCCTGAAGAACTATTTTTATTTAAAATGTTCAATCCTACAAACTCTCAGCTTCCCCAAAAGCCTCCATCTAAACCCTGTGCTGCCATCACAGATGCTCAAACAGGAAGTGATGTCACCAGGGACCGACCTCCTGTGGGTCTGTAGTCGTCGTCTGCACGGTGGCGGCTGAACGGGCTGAAGCTCGGCAGGATGATCAGACCGAGAGAGACGAGGATGATCTGAAGACACACACGAGGAGCAGGGTCAGAGTGTGTGTGTGTCTGTGTTCCTGTCTAGCTATCTTTGTGAGGACCGAAATCTGCATTCTACTATACTTGTGAGAACCAACAGTCACTTGTGAGGACACACAACCCGGTCCTCACAAGTTTGAAGCCTTTTTGAAGCTCAAAATGTGGTTTTAGTGTCAGGGTTACAATTAGGTTATGGTTAGGTTTAGGGTCAGGCATTCATTCTTCATGGTTAGGGTTATTAAGGTCAATGAAGGTCCTCACTAAGATAGCTGAACGGGCTTGTGTGTGTGTGTGTGTGTAGGAGCAGAACTAAAACAAACAAACAAACAAAAACAAAACAGACTTCATTCCACCTTAACGGGTTTAAGGTGGTCGTACCAGTAGGCAGGTGCTGGTCTGGGCTCCTTTACTGACCGTCTGCTTGATGAGAGACTGAAGCTGCTGCAGCTGAGCCAGCAGAGACCTGAGGAGCAGGAACACAGGGGCTGGTTAGGGCTTACCTGAGCAGGTCAACCAATCAGCAAGCAGCAAACTCAGCAGGAAGTTCAAGAAGAAACTAAAAAGTAAATCTGACTGTTTCAGACAGACTCAGGTCCTCGTGACTGAGCTGTCCGAGGTTCACATTTAAAGTGAGAGCACAGTGCCCCCTGCTGGTGGGAGTCAGAACCACAGGGAGGTCTCACTGATGTGGATGTTTCTGATCCTGTTTGTGACAGAAGTGTCTGGAATAACATGTCTGTGGTATTCCTGAACACACTAACAATTAATCCCAACTTTCCTCCTTCATCCTCCGAGTCAGGATTCAGGACTGAGGGTCACCTGATCAATTATCCTGGAAAAGCTCATAAATAAACTCATGTCACCAAACTGTGTGAGATTACAATAAAACCTACAGAGTGTGAGCTCGACATCGTTCCCTGTGTTTATGTCACAGGAAGTGACCTCTCTGTGACCTTTTATGCAATCTCCTAACGATCAATAATCAGTAAAGCGTGTTCATACTTGTTACGTTTCTCCAGCTGCTCCACCGTCCGCTGCAGCTCTTTGTTCTGCATCGAGCACGCCGCCGCCCTGTCAGCACGCACACACGCACACACACACACGCACACAGGTGTAAACATGGGGACCTCTGTGCAGACTTTAACAGGACATGAAGCCGTACAAGTAAAGGTTATTTACATCACCGCTCACACAGACGTAACTCTGCCTGTGAGGCTGAGAGCTTTAAAAACACGTTTAGCGCCGTCTTCGTTAACAACAATTTAACGCCAGTAACCCGGCGACGCCGCTCGGTGTAAAGGCGTAACTTTCTGTCGCTCTGAGGTTTCATCACCAATACAACAGGTGGCGCTGAGGTTTCTCTAAGCTGAAGAAGTCGCAGGAGGAAACACAATATGGGGCGGGGTTTGTGGTCACGACGCACCTATAGCATCGATTTAACACACAGCTGTGACTTCCTCATTACTCTGAACCCACAACAAAAACACATCTGAGCTGCTCTGGCTGACACAGAGCAAGCCCCTCCTTCTCCTGCTCATAGCAGCCAATCTGCAGGTGAACGTGTGACAACGCCGCCCTCATCCATCAGCGTTAACCCTCGTGACGCGGACTGCGACACTGGAGACGGCTGAAGGGCAGCGGGGTCACGACCCCTGGAGGATGGAAGGAAGTTCAAATTAAAAGTGAGAGCAGATAAACAAAGGCGGGGGGACGAACTATCGACTCGCTGAAAAAACCTCACAACACATCTGGAAATGGAGTCTCTGTTAGCGACGCGGCGGCGGTCAGCTGGCCGGTTACCTGCTCTCCAGCCCGTCGATGTACTCCTTCCTCCGCCGCCGGCTGTCCTGAGCCGACTGCTTGTTGCGGATCTTCCTCCGGACCTTCTTCAGGATTCGCTCCTCGGCCTGTGAATAAAGTTCAGTTCAAAGTCAGCAGCGTGCACCTGACACAGAAACGCGGCGGCCTGAGAGCATCTGTGCACCCGACCTTGGTGAGGGGGAGGTTGCTGGGCAGCGACACGCCCTCCTGGGTCAGCAGCTTCTGCTCCTCCTCGGTCAGCTGAAGATCCAGGCACAGCTGCAACACAAGAAGAAGAGAGCGTCGTTAGGGCGGAGCCTGACGAAGGACAAAAAGAAAAAAAAAAAGGAAACAGAGGCTCACCAGGTCGTCGTCGAGGCTGGGAGGAGGGACGGCGAGCCGCGGCGCCGAAACCACAGGTAGCTCGCTCACGACGCACGAGTCCGACAGCAGCAGCTGAGAGCTCCACTGATCTGCAGAGAGAGCGCACCACCATTAACAACGCCACTCCTTCCTGTTTCTGCCGCGCTTACATCACACTGTCGATTTTTTCTTTAAATGGGTGGAGTCATAGTTTTTGGCTTCACACCAGGTCGTTTAACAGGAAGCTGAAAGCTTCAGTCTCGTGCCGTGAACGCCACCTAAAAATATTAAACAATGATTTAAAATCATCATCGTTCCAAACTAACCATGACGTCACCAGCAGGGGGCAGTGTTTCATCCGTGTGCAAAACCAGCTCGCAGTTTCACATCAGAACGAGTTCGTAATTAAATTCAATTAACTTTGTTCATGTAGCGCCAAATCACAGCAGCAGTCACCTCAAGGCGCTTTATATTGTAAAGACCCTCCAAACATAGAGACAAACACTCAAGCACTTTGGCGACAGTGGGAAGGAAAAACTCCCCTTTAACAGGAAGTAACCTCCAGCAGAGCCAGGCTCGGGAGGGGCGGGGCTGGACCACTGAGCTGGACATCATCTGCATAGCAATGAAAATATATGCTATAGCTTCTGTTACTCACACGCCCCCTGGTGGAGACACCTGGTACTACATTAAAGTTGGACTTCAGCTGATTCTCAGCATGAATCATCTGCTGATGCTTTAATTAAACAAACTTCTTTAAGCTCAGTCGACGCGAGCATGAAGCTAGCTGCTGCCGCTGAATGTCGCCTGATTCGTCGAATCCTGAACAGCAGAAACAAAGCGTGGCCTCACCGAGCTCGATGGAGATGATGTTCTCCTGTCCAGCTCCAGTCTTAGCACCGCCCAGCCCGCTGATGTCATAAACCAGCTGGTAAACTGTCGTTGGCGCCAGCTGGGTGCCCGCTGCAGTCACTGTGGTGACGGGACTCTCGACGGCGGGGTCCTCGGAGATCCCGCCTTCGCTCTCTGATGACGGGTCAGCCGGTGGCCCGCTGGGAAACACCTCGTTTGGATCGACGGCGTGGAGGACGTCCTCGGAGTCGCTGTCATTGAGAATCTGATGAAGGTCACATTTTACACAGTCACGAACAGCAAGGCCACATCAGACATGGAAAAACTCGCCGCCACTTCAAAGTTTCAGATAAACACTTCCTCTCTGAGTGGTCATGTGATCACAGACACTCACACACTCGGGGTCCACCGCCCAGTCCTGCAGGGGTTTCTCTGAGCCGGCCGGGATGAGCTCTGAGGAGGAGAACGGACCGTCGAGCTGCCAGCTCCCGGATGCCATGACGCCGAGAAACAGCTCCCCGCTCTCTGCATCCATCACCTGCAGACACAGGTACACACCTGGATCAGTACCAGACAGAGTGGGGGGAGGAGGAGGAGCAAGAGGCGGACACTGTGTGGGAAAGCAGAGCAGAGGTCAGAGGTCACAGCTGAAGCTCTTCAGCTCGAGTTCCTGAATACGACACCTTCGCTGTTCTGAAAGCCTGAGACGCTGCAGCAGTGTGCAAAAGGCATCTGTGTGGGTCACATGACCTAGCAGCAGCTGACAAACAGACAAAGCAGGTGTGTGTGTGTGTGTGTGTGTGGAGAGCAGGTAAAGCAGCTCTGAGGAGGACATCCTGGTAGGCACACACCCAAACGCACACACCTGAGCTGAAACCTGATAGGCTGCCAAACGTGTTTCTCTGCAAACAAGCCCGACCTGTCCGACGTCTCTTAGCTTCCAAACACGACAGCGAGGAACCTGCAGACTGAGACCACCTCCAATCCTCCGATTTACCTGAAGTCACATCAGCTGATCAATAAAACAGCCTCACGGGTGAATCCAAGTCGTGCTTCAGAGGGAAACACTCCACCGAGCCAGCCTCAGCTGTACCCGCCACACCTATATCATCACCTGTTGTCCCAATTTTGGCCTAGCAAAGGTCTTCCTGTTAGACTGTACGTAAAAGATGGACACAAGCTGCAGTCCAGCAGTGAGGTGATCCCTCAGACCCTCAGGTTAAAACTTTACAACATGTTTACAGCCCGCTACGGCAGCCTGCGAGCGCCCAAAGAAACCACAAGGACGTTTCTCCTGCAGACTGAGGGCCATTGGTTCATTGGTCGTTTGGTGGCTGCAAACAACCGATGACATCAACAATCAACGCGGGACTTCAACCAGCGGTCAGTGTCACAGCAGCCGTGTCCATCTTTGATATACAGCCTTTGCAAAGTCTCAGCTTGAGACGAACGACATCACAACAACACACCAGGTGAAAGCTCCAACCCAGAGCACGCTCGTCACAGCCAGGGTGGAGCAGAGCTCATCCAACCGGGCTCATTCACTAATGAGGTCCCCGGTTGAGGCGAGACACCCAGAATGGGATTACTTTAGATTACTCAGTCACAGATGAAGGTAAACTCACCTTACCTCCAAAACAAATGGTCCAAGCTCCTACTGTCTACCCAGCAGAGGGTCGAACTGAGCATGTGCAGACTCCCACTGGTCACACCTGCAGTGACACTTATGACTTCTCATAACCGCACAACACACTCCTGTACTTTTACTGTAACAGAGTACTTCTAAACTGAGTACTTTTCTCACTCTTTGTGTGCCATTCAAAAACTTTCCAGGACTGTCCAGGCGCGGTCCCGGTCGGACCGGAGGAGCAGCACAGGATACTCACAGCTGACACACGGAGCTCTGCTGTTGTCGTTTCCGGTACAAACGCTCCGGATCTTCATCAGCGGTGCTCCTCCTCCTCTCTCTTTCTCTCACTCACACACACACACACACACACACACACACACACACACACACACACACACACACACACGGACCTTCGTGTCGCTTCACGGAGGAACACAGAGTCCAGCTGGCAGCTCACAGCCTCCTCCGCCTCTGCGCATGCCCGACTTCTTCTTCTCTTCCTATAATCAGGCAGACTAAACAGAGCCCTCTGCTGTCTGAGGGCCACCAACAGGAATGTTAATAATATTATTATTAATGTCATTATCATAGTAATAATAATAGTAATTATAATTATAATAATAATAATAATAATAATACATTTTATTTGAGGGCGCCTTTCAGAAATCCAAGGTCACCTACAAAAGAAAAAATGAAAAGGACAATAGTTATAAAAATATATAAAATAAGTTAGAATTGCAAAACAAAGCTTGACAACAGATACAATCAGCACTAAAGCGAATTAGCCAGTTTGAACAGTGAGTTCAAATCTGCAGCAGGTTGTTGAAGGTTAAGAGTTGATAAAATGACTCCGGTCTGACGTGATTTACAGCGTCATGGAATATCCAATGACCGTGCATCCGGTGCAGGAGCCCACCCTGGACAAAGATGGAGGGATCGCTTCCATCGGCAGCATGCAGATGTTCCATGTGTCCCTGGACCTGCTCTCCTGCCTCTGGGCTCTGGAGGTTTGAGGCTCTGCTGAAGGTGCTCTGATGATGGTTCCCGTGCTATCAGCCGTCATATGACTCTGTGTCATCGTCAGCTGTGAGGACTTGGGGGGGGGACTAAGGTGTTCCTCTGTAGAGATGCTGAGAGGAGAACCGAATGATTTGGACCTAAGAGGCCTGACCCCACACTTCACCCACATGCCCATCCTGACGGCCACTAGAAGCATTTTCTCAAAGTTAATCTCACAGCAGCTCAATTCACTCTGACCACTACCTGTTGAACCTGAGCAGCAGGTCAGAGGTCAGAGGTTGCTCAGCAGAGGATGCAGAAGCACGAGTGTGATGTGTGCCTCAGGCTGAAGCAGCAGAAAACCTGAACGTCTGTAATGACAAGCACACTGTTCTCTGCGAGTTGGTCAGCACCTGTGCCGACATGTTTGCTTCTCCAACATGAGGCTCCTCCCCTTTGTGTTTTTCTGTTCATTTTTATTAGTATTTACAAGTCTAAACCAGCAAACCCAACCAGAACCCTGCTCCTAAACACCTGCCCCGTCACCGTGACTGCAGCGCTGGCACTTCACCACCAGGTGTGACTGTTTGGTCTCTGAAGGTTTCCTCTTACAGGTAACTCTTTAAATCTCACACCTCCACCATCTGATTGGATGCTGATGGATCCTCTGCTGGTGAAATCCTCGGCAGAGGGCGTGGCTTCAGAAGCTGCATTCACAGTCACCCGAAGTTCTGCAGAAGTGGAGTTTGAACAGTTTGAACTTTACACGCCTGCAGAAAGGATTTCACATGTTTTTAATGCTGAAACAAAGCTTTTAATCTGGAAATCTGAATCAGTTTTACCACTAAAGCACTCAGAGACACAAACGATGATAATCTGACAGATGAAACATCGCTGTGAGAGGCGAACGCTGTCAGCACTCCAGCCCCAGCTGCAGGGGTGTGGATGTTGAACGCAGCCCTGAGCGTTGGCTCAGCAGACAGCTTTCTGACCTCTGGACTCTCCAGAAGCTTCACAGAGGAACCGTCGACCGCTCTCTGCAGGTGCAAAGTGCTTCAGAGGTTCTGGAGACCGAAGCGTGCAGGAAACACCTCAGGGGCTGAAACAGGACCAGGATGTCTGCAGGAGGGGAAGCAGCTGATGTGGTGTACTGCCTGGCCCAGGAGCAGGACTTCCAGCAGGTCCCAACATTTTTCCATTAATAGTCACATGACTCTCTAAAGATCACAGGTCAGAGTGCGAGATGTGAACTCAGGCTGAATGCACAGGCTGAAGCCGCTGATAGGACGACTCTGACCGCGGCTGCTCGAGCGGTTCTCTTCGCCTTTATGGCGTTTGCTCCATAAAACATATGAGGTGAAGGAGTGCACGCCGCTGCAGCACGCCGCTGCAGCACGCCGCTGCACAGCTTTAAAAAAACATTGAACATCCCATAATTTACTGCTGTGACTAACTAAAAAAACCTCATCGCCTCATTTCCTGTTTGCTTCGTCGCTTTGTCAGGCCGCTTTATTTCTCACAGGGACAAATGACACACAGGAAACAGTAAAAAAACGTGGTTATGAATTGCAGGAGTCACAAATTAGAATCGATACCTGAAGAAAATCTGAGCAGTTAAATAAGATCACAGTGATAAACTCTGAGCGCCTCAGACGGACGACGCGTTCAGAGCTGATTTAAAGGTCTAAAGGGGTCTCCGTGGGGACAGACAGACAGAGGCGCGGACACCTTTAGTTTCAGGCGAGGGAGGTTGCTGGGAGCAGCGATGACCTCTGACCTGTGGTTAGCCTGGGAGATGTTGTGGAGGTGATTGATGGAGGGCTTTAACAGCCAAACTTAAAATCAGTGCTGAGCGTCACGGACCCGTGTGTCGTCGTTTGCTCTGCGCCAATTAGAAGTTGTCTGTATTCTGACGTCTGTTTGAGGCGGAGTCAGGAACGCCCAGGTGTCCTCAGAGCGTCGTTCCTAACAGAGCACCGTGTTGTCCCGCAGGTCCTGAACATCTGCACGCCTGAGGACTACAACGGGCTCGATTACATGGCCGCCTTCTTTCACCGCTGGCTGCAGGAGCCTGGACGCGTCGTCTTCATCGCCCGGATCGACGGCAGAGTGGTGAGGCGTGAAGGCGAGCCCTGAGGAAGCAGACCGCAGTTTTCATTTCACGGCTCTGTTTTTTCTACACTGAGCTGCATTCTCCATCTCCCTGCAGGTGGCGCTGGAGTCTGCGCTCCTGGTGGACGGCGGTCAGACGGCAGTACTTCAGGGGCGCAGGGTGGTGTCCGATCTGAGGGGCAGCGGCATCGCCGGCGCCCTCCAGAGGCATGTGACCAACTACGTCTGCCGCTACTACCCAGAAGTCTCTGCTGTGAGGCTGAGCCGAGGAGACAATCCTTCAGTGCAGACGCTCGCCAAGTACAGGCTCATCGCAAAGGAGGTGTGTCACAGTCCACCGGTTTGTGATTGTGACCAAAGTTGGTGATAATGATAATTCTTTATCACAGCGACGTCGCGCAGCTGTTTGCAGAAGCTGATGCGTCTGTTCGAGCGGCGCCGTTCCCTTTATTCTGACCGTGCTGTGCAGAAATGCCGCGTCCTCCTGAAGCACGCAGACTTTCAGTTCATGAACGCCGTGGTTGAAAAGTAAAGCTAACGTGTCGATATTCATAGGAAATAAATCAAAGTTTTTTTTAAAAATAAATAACGACTCAAATTAATTTATAATTACTCTCCTGTTAGGACTGCAGGACCAGCACAGCGTCATCACACTGACGTTTGGTCAGAGATCACCGCTGGCTTCTAGTTATTGCAAGGTGGCCTTTGTTGCTGTGGTTACCGTGATGCTGCAGACACATCCTAAGACTGAGCGTGCTCTGAGCACTTACAGTTGAAGAGTCCGCCTGGTTTTTCCAGCCTGGACTGTAAACGATCCCTCCGTGTCCACTGAATGGAAACTACAGATGTGCGGTTCTTAGTTTGGCCTCAGACTCGTGACGGGGGCGAAGAGCACACATGTCACGTGACTGGATGATGGACTGGATCACAGCATGAATACTCCGGTGGCGTGTTGTGACCAAGCCTGAACTTGGACTTGTTTCCCGAGCGACTGCGATGAGTCGAACCAGAACGGGTAAGTAAACCACAGACTCACCCCGTCCTCTCTGTCGCCCCCTGCAGGCCATCTTGTCTCTGTGCTGTGAGGCGGTCGACCTGGGCTCCTTCATCACTGAGCTTCGATCCAAACATCCGCTCCACGCCGACTCCTCCTGTGGTCCGGTCACGCTGAGCTGGCGGCAGGCTGAGACGCTGGTCCTGTCCGACCACGTGGTTTCCAACCTGCTGCCCGGCAAAACCGTCATCAACGACTGGGAGCCCTTGAAGCCGGTGGAGGCTAACCTAGAGGTGCTGCAGCGCAGAGGCCTAACGTGGATCGTAGACCGTGAGTTCGAGCCCGCTGCCCTCAGTCTGGGCACGCCACCGTATGCCGTACCCTACCGCCACAATGCCATGTGCCTCAACATCAACATCTTTGGCCGCAGTCTGGCATCGGTGTGCGCCGTGTTTCTGGCACAACTGGAAGCTTTCCTGCCGAGTCTTAAAGGTTACCTGGTCTGCCACACCTATGTGGATCCTGGGCTGTGGGCGGGCTTACGTCAGTTCTGTCAGAACAACGCAAACGTGTCATTTTTTAAGGACTACTCGGAGGAAGTCATACTGGAGACAGACCTCTGACTGGCCTCGGCGTGACTGCTCCTCTCGGAGACCAAACGAAGCTTGAATGCTGGCGGATATTTTGACCTCTGCCAGGATTCCTTCAAACACTTCCAAACCTTTTGTCCTGGATTCCCAGGATCCCGTGAGGTTCCACATGTAGGTTTAATTAAATGTTATAAATTTCTTTAAAAGCACTAGTGTGAGTTTTAACAATTCAATAGGAAATCATCATCGTCACTCAGAGGTAACCGCTAGCAGCTGAGAGAACCTCGGTTCCAGGTCAGCTGCTAGAGGTTGTTGTGGAGTTTCAGCACGTTTCAGATATTTTCCATTTTTCCAAACGTTCATAAGTCACGTGTGACAATCGGGAAAGTTTCTCTGCGTTCTTGGAGGATTGAATTGGCTTTGTGAGGACTTTCTTCATCCTTGAACGGTTAACAGCGGTGCCTCAAATTAGGGATGCACCGATACCACTTTTTTGGAAACAACTACGAGTACGAGTACTTGCATTTCAGTACTCGCCGATACCGATACCGAGTACTTAATAAAAACATGATTTAAATTTGCAGGTAACAGCTTTAGTCCTATAATTTAACAAAAAACAAACAAACAAGGGACTAGTTTGGAATTAAGAACATTTATTTAAAATGAAAAGCATGTTGTATGCAACATATTACAGAATAAATAATTATAAAAAAACTACATTTAATTTTAAATTTGTTCGTCTGTTTCTCTGTTTAGAAGTCTCACTAGCACAGTCACAGCTGGGATGACATCAGAGGCTAGTGCGTCGTAGCTGCTCACTTTTTTAGTTGGTTCCTCAAAGGGGGCGAGGATGGCAACAGTCGTCTCCATAAGAGCCCATTGGTGAGCGGTGAGATAGTCAGGGAGTTCGTGCTCGGACACGCCCGCACTCGCTTTTGCTCAATGAGGGACTGGAGCATGTAATACGTGCTGTTCCAGCGCGTCTGTACGTCCTGCTGCAGTCTCTTTATTGGCTGGTTGAGCTGTCCCTGAATGTCCTCGAGGCGGGAGTAGGCTAAGGCGGAATGTTTAAAATGCCCAACTATTTTCCGTCCCACTGCTATAGCATCAGCTATGCTCCTCTGTGCTAATAAGCATGGGTAAATAAGCGTGGGTAAACTCTTTGTACTCGTTGTTGTGTTGGGATTTTAGGTGCTTGATTAAATTACTTGTGTTAAATGCGCTACCTTTTGAGCCTCCTCTGGACAATTTCGCTGAGCACAATTTGCAGTCCGCCTTTGTTTTCGCGTCTTCGTTAACTTTTAAATAGTTCCACACGGCTGACTTGTCTCGCCTCGCTTTCTCCCCGCTCTGAGCTGCAGCCGGGGCCTGGGGGCGGGCACTCGGCGCTTGTGATTAACCCCTTACATGCCGCTCAAACATAGACAGGTCTCAGACCGTGGTATCGGTCCTCGGTATCGGGGGACTTTTAACGAGTACGAGTACTTTAGAAAATGTGGTATCGAGGCCGATACTCGATACCGGTATCGGTATCGGTGCATCCCTACCTCAAATGGCTCCTCGCACTGACGCGTACCTACGAGAAGAGTTTTCTCTGCTAAACAAAGCTTCGTGTTTAAATCTAAGACACTGTCTGATGGACATAAAGTGATTTTTACTGTCTGCGTGTGACAGACGCAGCAGTGTTGACAGGCTTGTCTTTGTGTGGAAGATAAGGTTTACTGTTTATGATCTCATGTGATGCACCTTTACCTGACACACACCTTTATGTTCACCTGCTGACCCACGCATGAAACGTTCTTAAAATCTGACTGTGTCGATATGTAATCACCAGGTTGTTGCTGCTTGAATATAAATAAAATCAGATATTTGAATCTTGATCTGGCTCCTGTGGTCTTTCTGAGTGCCTCGCCCTGTAAATCCACAGAATCAGACGGGAAACCCATCAGCTGACCTCGCCTCATGTTCCACGTGTCCCTGGACCTGCTCTCCTGCCTCTGGGCTCTGGAGGTTTGAGGCTTTGCTGAAGGTGCTCTGATGACGGCTCCTCTGACGGTTCCCGTGCTATCAGCCGTCATATGACTCTGTGTCATCGTCAGCTGTGAGGACTTGGGGGGGGGGGGGGCTAAGGTGTTCCTCTGTAGAGATGCTGAGAGGAGAACCGAATGATTTGGACCTAAGAGGCCTGACCCCACACTTCACCCACATGCCCATCCTGACGGCCACGAGAAGCATTTTCTCAAAGTTAATCTCACAGCAGCTCAATTCACTCTGACCACTACCTGTTGAACCTGAGCAGCAGGTCAGAGGTCAGAGGTTGCTCAGCAGAGGATGCAGAAGCACGAGTGTGATGTGTGCCTCAGGCTGAAGCAGCAGAAAACCTGAACGTCTGTAATTACAAGCACACTGTTCTCTGCGAGTTGGTCAGCACCTGTGCCGACATGTTTGCTTCTCCAACATGAGGCTCCTCCCCTTTGTGTTTTTCTGTTCATTTTTATTAGTATTTACAAGTCTAAACCAGCAAACCCAACCAGAACCCTGCTCCTAAACACCTGCCCCGTCACCGTGACTGCAGCGCTGGCACTTCACCACCAGGTGTGACTGTTTGGTCTCTGAAGGTTTCCTCTTACAGGTAACTCTTTAAATCTCACACCTCCACCATCTGATTGGATGCTGATGGATCCTCTGCTGGTGAAATCCTCGGCAGAGGGCGTGGCTTCAGAAGCTGCATTCACAGTCACCCGAAGTTCTGCAGAAGTGGAGTTTGAACAGTTTGAACTTTACACGCCTGCAGAAAGGATTTCACATGTTTTTAATGCTGAAACAAAGCTTTTAATCTGGAAATCTGAATCAGTTTTACCACTAAAGCACTCAGAGACACAAACGATGATAATCTGACAGATGAAACATCGCTGTGAGAGGCGAACGCTGTCAGCACTCCAGCCCCAGCTGCAGGGGTGTGGATGTTGAACGCAGCCCTGAGCGTTGGCTCAGCAGACAGCTTTCTGACCTCTGGACTCTCCAGAAGCTTCACAGAGGAACCGTCGACCGCTCTCTGCAGGTGCAAAGTGCTTCAGAGGTTCTGGAGACCGAAGCGTGCAGGAAACACCTCAGGGGCTGAAACAGGACCAGGATGTCTGCAGGAGGGGAAGCGGCTGATGTGGTGTACTGCCTGGCCCAGGAGCAGGACTTCCAGCAGGTCCCAACATTTTTCCATTAATAGTCACATGACTCTCTAAAGATCACAGGTCAGAGTGCGAGATGTGAACTCAGGCTGAATGCACAGGCTGAAGCCGCTGATAGGATGACTCTGACCGCGGCTGCTCGAGCGGTTCTCTTCGCCTTTATGGCGTTTGCTCCATAAAACATATGAGGTGAAGGAGTGCACGCCGCTGCAGCACGCCGCTGCAGCACGCCGCTGCAGCACGCCGCTGCAGCACGCCGCTGCAGCACGCCGCTGCACAGCTTTAAAAAAACATTGAACATCCCATAATTTACTGCTGTGACTAACTAAAAAAACCTCATCGCCTCATTTCCTGTTTGCTTCGTCGCTTTGTCAGGCCGCTTTATTTCTCACAGGGACAAATGACACACAGGAAACAGTAAAAAAATGTGGTTATGAATTGCAGGAGTCACAAATTAGAATCGATACCTGAAGAAAATCTGAGCAGTTAAATAAGATCACAGTGATAAACTCTGAGCGCCTCAGACGGACGACGCGTTCAGAGCTGATTTAAAGGTCTAAAGGGGTCTCCGTGGGGACAGACAGACAGAGGCGCGGACACCTTTAGTTTCAGGCGAGGGAGGTTGCTGGGAGCAGCGATGACCTCTGACCTGTGGTTAGCCTGGGAGATGTTGTGGAGGTGATTGATGGAGGGCTTTAACAGCCAAACTTAAAATCAGTGCTGAGCGTCACGGACCCGTGTGTCGTCGTTTGCTCTGCGCCAATTAGAAGTTGTCTGTATTCTGACGTCTGTTTGAGGCGGAGTCAGGAACGCCCAGGTGTCCTCAGAGCGTCGTTCCTAACAGAGCACCGTGTTGTCCCGCAGGTCCTGAACATCTGCACGCCTGAGGACTACAACGGGCTCGATTACATGGCCGCCTTCTTTCACCGCTGGCTGCAGGAGCCTGGACGCGTCGTCTTCATCGCCCGGATCGACGGCAGAGTGGTGAGGCGTGAAGGCGAGCCCTGAGGAAGCAGACCGCAGTTTTCATTTCACGGCTCTGTTTTTTCTACACTGAGCTGCATTCTCCATCTCCCTGCAGGTGGCGCTGGAGTCTGCGCTCCTGGTGGACGGCGGTCAGACGGCAGTACTTCAGGGGCGCAGGGTGGTGTCCGATCTGAGGGGCAGCGGCATCGCCGGCGCCCTCCAGAGGCATGTGACCAACTACGTCCGCCGCTACTACCCAGAAGTCTCTGCTGTGAGGCTGAGCCGAGGAGACAATCCTTCAGTGCAGACGCTCGCCAAGTACAGGCTCATCGCAAAGGAGGTGTGTCACAGTCCACCGGTTTGTGATTGTGACCAAAGTTGGTGATAATGATAATTCTTCATCACAGCGACGTCGCGCAGCTGTTTGCAGAAGCTGATGCGTCTGTTCGAGCGGCGCCGTTCCCTTTATTCTGACCGTACTGTGCAGAAATGCCGCGTCCTCCTGAAGCACGCAGACTTTCAGTTCATGAACGCCGTGGTTGAAAAGTAAAGCTAATGTGTCGATATTCATAGGAAATAAATCAAAGTTTTTTTTAAAAATAAATAACGACTCGAATTAATTTATAATTACTCTCCTGTTAGGACTGCAGGACCAGCACAGTGTCATCACACTGACGTTTGGTCAGAGATCACCGCTGGCTTCTAGTTATTGCAAGGTGGCCTTTGTTGCTGTGGTTACCGTGATGCTGCAGACACATCCTAAGACTGAGCGTGCTCTGAGCACTTACAGTTGAAGAGTCCGCCTGGTTTTTCCAGCCTGGACTGTAAACGATCCCTCCGTGTCCACTGAATGGAAACTACAGATGTGCGGTTCTTAGTTTGGCCTCAGACTCGTGACGGGGGCGAAGAGCACACATGTCACGTGACTGGATGATGGACTGGATCACAGCATGAATACTCCGGTGGCGTGTTGTGACCAAGCCTGAACTTGGACTTGTTTCCCGAGCGACTGCGATGAGTCGAACCAGAACGGGTAAGTAAACCACAGACTCACCCCGTCCTCTCTGTCGCCCCCTGCAGGCCATCTTGTCTCTGTGCTGTGAGGCGGTCGACCTGGGCTCCTTCATCACTGAGCTTCGATCCAAACATCCGCTCCACGCCGACTCCTCCTGTGGTCCGGTCACGCTGAGCTGGCGGCAGGCTGAGACGCTGGTCCTGTCCGACCACGTGGTTTCCAACCTGCTGCCCGGCAAAACCGTCATCAACGACTGGGAGCCCTTGAAGCCGGTGGAGGCTAACCTAGAGGTGCTGCAGCGCAGAGGCCTAACGTGGATCGTAGACCGTGAGTTCGAGCCCGCTGCCCTCAGTCTGGGCACGCCACCGTATGCCGTACCCTACCGCCACAATGCCATGCGCCTCAACATCAACATCTTTGGCCGCAGTCTGGCATCGGTGTGCGCCGTGTTTCTGGCACAACTGGAAGCTTTCCTGCCGAGTCTTAAAGGTTACCTGGTCTGCCACACCTACGTGGATCCTGGGCTGTGGGCGGGCTTACGTCAGTTCTGTCAGAACAACGCAAACGTGTCATTTTTTAAGGACTACTGGGAGGAAGTCATACTGGAGACAGACCTCTGACTGGCCTCGGCGTGACTGCTCCTCTCGGAGACCAAACGAAGCTTGAATGCTGGCGGATATTTTGACCTCTGCCAGGATTCCTTCAAACACTTCCAAACCTTTTGTCCTGGATTCCCAGGATCCCGTGAGGTTCCACATGCAGGTTTAATTAAATGTTATAAATTTGTTTAAAAGCACTAGTGTGAGTTTTAACAATTCAATAGGAAATCATCATCGTCACTCAGAGGTAACCGCTAGCAGCTGAGAGAACCTCGGTTCCAGGTCAGCTGCTAGAGGTTGTTGTGGAGTTTCAGCACGTTTCAGATATTTTCCATTTTTCCAAACGTTCATAAGTCACGTGTGACAATCGGGAAGGTTTCTCTGCGTCCTTGGAGAATTGAATTGGCTTTGTGAGGACTTTCTTCATCCTTGAACGGTTAACAGCGGTGCCTCAAATGGCTCCTCGCACTGACGCGTACCTACGAGAAGAGTTTTCTCTGCAAAACAAAGCTTTGTGTTTAAATCTAAGACACTGTCTGATGGACACAAAGTGATTTTTACTGTCTGCGTGTGACAGACGCAGCAGTGTTGACAGGCTTGTCTTTGTGTGGAAGATAAGGTTTACTGTTTATGATCTCATGTGATGCACCTTTACCTGACACACACCTTTATGTTCACCTGCTGACCCACGCATGAAACGTTCTTAAAATTCTGACTGTGTCGATATGTAATCACCAGGTTGTTGCTGCTTGAATATAAATAAAATCAGATATTTGAATCTTGATCTGGCTCCTGTGGTCTTTCTGAGTGCTTCGCCCTGTAAATCCACCGAATCAGACGGGAAACCCATCAGCTGACCTCGCCTCTGGGGGCAAAGGTCAGTTTCTGGAATCGTCCGAGTGAAGTGAGAAGATATTTCTGTTTCTGTCCTCCAGCCACTTTTTACACATGCACACTTTATAAGGTGAATTAAAAGCTAAATGTTGGTCTGTCGATTGAGTCTCGATGTTCCTGCAGGGAGCCAAAGACGGCTCAGACTGGACGGAAACTACAAACCTTCAGATTCCCAGAATCACACTGTTCTTTCCCACATTATAAAAACCTTTCAGACGCTGTGTTGGATTTCTGCAGCGTTATCGGAGAGCTTTAAAGGTTGTGAACTTTGAGTGTGGGCTTCTTTGTGCTTCTTGGATTGTGGTGTGTGTTTTTGAATGTTTCCCTGGTGTCCACTGTGGAGTTTACTCGGTGTTGTGAAGGTTCCTGTTTGGGTTCAGACCGAGTAGAAAAGTCCAGAAAAGCATCATGTTGTAATCAGCCACACCTGCCACTCATTAGAGATCACAGAGGAGTCGCCCCCTGCTGGACAGAAGAGGCAATGCAGGTTTAAGGAGCTCTGTCCATCTTTGTTTACAGTCTGTGGTTTAGTACTTTGGCTATTTCAGTGTGTTTCAGGCTCTTTCTGTGTTTCTGCAAATGAAGTTGATAGTTGGACGTCTGGATTTTTTCATGGTATCTGTCTATCCTTTTGTGTATAATTTAATTTTTTCACTGTGATTGGTCCTAAATTTGAGGTCATCTGCTTTGTTTTTTATGGTTTTTCATGTAAATGAAGTAGACTTTTAGTCATTTTGAATTTTTGTGGTGTGGTTTCCATGGTATCTGTGTCTCAGTAATGATTTTGGATCATGAGGCGCTGCTTCCAAAGGCCAGGACGGCTTTTGTTTGTGCTTACTGTGACCTTTGAGCCCGAAGTTTTCACAGCTGCTCTAACCACAAACAGCTTAACAGACGTTTTACTGCTGCCAGAGTGCTGACTGCAGCATCGTGTGATTTATGTACCAGTGAAGCTTCCACAGTGTCACGCACACAGTCACTAACAGACTTCCAGGCAGTGGCGTTTGACCTCTGACCTTCTGTGTTTAATGAGTGATGGAAAGTGACACTAACATGGACTCTTGGGATTCCTGTTAAGCTACAAAGTCAACAGCTGGAGGGATCCGCCTCCCGCTCCAGCTGAGTGAAGTCAGAAAACGACAGGGGAATACGGCCTTCAAAATAAAAGCCTCAAGTTTAGTTTTTGAGAAAAGAATCAGTAAATGCCTTTGTGTAGGCTGAGAATTAAAAATAAAGATGAACATGAGCTTCTGACAGTTTTCACTGCAGCAAAATAAAAACACAGCAACTTTTTTTAAACAATAATTTATTCATTGAATAAATTAAAGCGCATCAGGAAAATAAAGCTGAAGACGAACGCTCACCTCAGAGGAGAGGCAGGCTCTGCTCTCCCACCAATCAGCAGTCAAACGTTTGGATCAATAGGATCAGGTGTGACAGAGCACCCGTGCTGACGCACGCACAGATCCATAAATATTACAGATCAATGATTAAAAACGTAAGACGTGGCTCGTAAAAGGCTGAGATGAACTCAATTACCCTTTTCTGATTTACTTACCCGGATGACTGAGCGCACACCACGACACAGTGACTGTTATTGATGACTGTTATTGATGACTGATCATCGAGGGTAAACATAAAGAAAATCTGTGATTTTTCAACATAAATGAAAACTTTAGCGTTATGACGTCACATACATGAGGGACAGGAAGCGTTTGATGGTCCGGGATCTCCTCCTGCTGGACCCAGGACCGAACCGGAAACCAAACACTGACGGGCTTTTACTTTGTAAAGAGGAAATGCGGTGTTTTATTGCGGAGCGCTTCACTGCAGCTCCCTCACGAGGCGGGATCAGCTGGTGGGAACTGAGTCACCACTTCCCGGAGAGCAGCACCGAGAGAAGCTCACACCGCCGATCAGCTCTGATACCGAGAGCCTCACCTGAGCGCGAGCCCGCGGCTGAACAGGTAAGGGTGTTTGGTCACCTGAGCGCAGTCTGTGCGCGGGACCGTGATCTGCTCCGGAGTAAAAATATTCCGTTACCTCGGGATCATCAGCGGGAAACACACGATGGTTACCACGGTTACGCCTCCATGACTCACAGACTGCGCGTGCGCACTAACTAAGACCCCTTTAACGTCTGATTAGTTGCGCGAGGAAGAGTCGGTGCACATCTTTATGACGTAGCAGATGTTACAGCTGTGGTAAATCTGCGCAGGTGCTTAGTGTTCGGTTATTCGACTCGCCAGCAGTCGGATACAAACTGATCTGACCTCTGACCCCCGTGCCTCAGCCTGTAAACATGTTTGTTTCTGCCTGACTCGCTGCTGCCCCTGCGGCACAGCAGAGGAACTGCAGGGGGACCGCCCACTCCGGTTTCAGACACGTCCTGAAATAACGTGGGAATCCCCCCCAATCAGATCAGACCCGCCCCTCCGTCTGAGTCACTCACACCAGCTGCCACTTTCAGTTAATCCACCTTCTTCACCGCACTTCCTGTCAGCGCGCCGCTGCCTCTGTTTGCTGCTCTTATCTGCTCCTATCGATTCCTGGGGTCACATGACTCATGGCGCTCTGCACATCACAAACATCTCTGTTTGCTGCATGAGCTAAACATCACACAGGAAGTTCATCACCCCGCCTATGCCCTAGCCCACAGGAGGGCGGCGAAACTGTGACCTCACCGAGCGACCTGCAGGCGAGGGTTAAACTTTAACAGCACCGTCCTCATGCTGACTGATTGTGTGTGTGTGTGTGTGTGTGTGTGTGTGTCTGGCTCAGAGGAGCCTGTGAACAACGTATACGTCAGGTTTCATCGTCAGCTGCTAGGAGTACGTGATGCGTTAGTCTTTGCAGACTCACAGGTGTGATCCAGGCGCAGCGCCGCAGTTCGCCCGTACCTGCAGGAAACCATCATTCAAATGAAACATGTGTCTCACTGTGTTGTTCTTCCTCTGTCTGACAGACTCTCGTCCTCAGAGCGAGTCCACGGTTGCGGTCCGGTCCAGAGAGCTGACATGGCTGTCGCAGGCGGAGCATCCTCCTCTGTCCTCGTGTCTTCGGCAAAGGAAACGGCGGCGCTGAAGGTGAACCCGGCTGACGTCCCCGCCCTGGAGATCAAACTAGGAGCGCTGGCGGTCCTGCTGTCAGTCACGCTGCTGTTCGGATTTGCCCCACTCTGCATCGTCCGAGGGGCGGTGCGCTTCAGCGTGCAGCCAGGTAGACTGGGGAACATCTATCGACAGGGCGTGCTGTGATTGGCAGGGTTTTCATCATTTTAGTCGTCGTTTGGATGAGCAGATAAACGTTTCCAACATCGGTTTCTGTGTGAGGAGTTCAGAACATCAGAAAGAAAATGTTTGGACTGGGTGGCTGAAATCAGCCGTGCTCATACTGGCTTTGCATGGACAATTCTTCTTTTGAGCACATGGTGTCCTGCAGGTCAGAAACACGCTCCTCCCACTTTCAGCCAACGGTTTTCCAATTGGCCATGCCTCCTAAAGGCAGGTGGGTGGGGCTTCACATGCTCTGGTAGTAAAATACATGAGAGGAAGTGGGGAGACGCAGGATAACGGGTTTAGGTTTAGCCCGAAGCCACGCTCGGAGCTCCAGGATTAGTCTGCAGTGTTTTGATCTCACAGCTCGACTTCCTGTTTTCTCCTAACCAGCTGATTAGATGTGACCTCGTGTGATCTCTGTGCAGTCACTCGATCAGCTGCAGCAGGAGAACATGAATCCATGAGCGCTGCTCTGCAGGGCTGTTACACGACGCCTTTCGGGAGTCTGACTTCCTGTTTGCTTTCAGTTTCAACCTCTGACTCTGCAGCAGTGTGATTGACCCGTGTGATTGATCAGTGTGATTGACCCGTGTGATTGATCAGTGTGATTGATCAGTGTGATTGACCCGTGTGATTGATCAGTGTGATTGACCCGTGTGATTGATCAGTGTGATTGATCAGTGTGATTGACACGTGTGATTGATCAGTGTGATTGACCCGTGTGATTGATCAGTGTGATTGACACGTGTGATTGATCAGTGTGATTGACCCGTGTGATTGATCAGTGTGATTGATCAGTGTGATTGACACGTGTGATTGATCAGTGTGATTGACCCGTGTGATTGATCAGTGTGATTGATCAGTGTGATTGACCCGTGTGATTGATCAGTGTGATTGATCAGTGTGATTGACACGTGTGATTGATCAGTGTGATTGACCCGTGTGATTGACACGTGTGATTGATCAGTGTGATTGATCAGTGTGATTGACACGTGTGATTGATCAGTGTGATTGATCAGTGTGATTGACACGTGTGATTGATCAGTGTGATTGACACGTGTGATTGACACGTGTGATTGATCAGTGTGATTGATCAGTGTGATTGACCCGTGTGATTGATCCGTGTGATTGACCCGTGTGATTGATCAGTGTGATTGACCCGTGTGATTGACCCGTGTGATTGATCAGTGTGATTGATCAGTGTGATTGACCCGTGTGATTGATCAGTGTGATTGATCAGTGTGATTGACACGTGTGATTGATCAGTGTGATTGATCAGTGTGATTGACACGTGTGATTGACACGTGTGATTGATCAGTGTGATTGACACGTGTGATTGATCAGTGTGATTGACACGTGTGATTGACACGTGTGATTGATCAGTGTGATTGATCAGTGTGATTGACCCGTGTGATTGATCAGTGTGATTGACACGTGTGATTGACACGTGTGATTGATCAGTGTGATTGACCCGTGTGATTGATCCGTGTGATTGATCCGTGCTCTCCGTGTTGCAGATTTACGGCGCCTGCTGCTGAGCTTGATCAGCTGTTTTGCTGGAGGCGTGTTCTTCGCCACCTGCCTGCTGGACCTGCTGCCCGACTACCTGCAGAGCATCAACGAGGCCTTCAGCAGCGCCGGGATTAAGGTAGGAGAGCGCACACGCTCACCTAAGCACACGTTAAAGAGGCCTGAAGAGAAACCGCAGGTAAAGCCTCACCGTCACGCTCAGAGACGCTTTAACGTCTGAGCTGACTGAGCCCACCGATCCCGCTCTCAGACACTGATGTAACTCTGGATTTAATAAAAAACAGCTTAAAGTCAAAGTTTTAAAATCCTGTTTAGCGCCATCTTGTGTCAGCACGAATGTGACGTCATGTGGTTGGTTGCGGCTAACAGGCTTGCATTAGTTTTTGTTAGCTAACTCGTGACAGGATCGATAACTCTGAGGAAACACTTCAGTGCTGCAACACTGAGCTGATGTTAGAGCGAGGCCTGTCTGTGGCAGGAAGTGACTGTTTGACTCGCTGCACTCGAACAGACAATGTTGGTGTTTGTAAAGCACAACCTCCGACACTCCAGCTGTTCAGGCCGGCTGCACCGAGCCTGCAGTCAGCGGCCGCGCAGATGTTGGCGAGTGTCTTTGTTTCCCCACCACAAACAGTTTACTACACACGTGTCGCACCACAAACATCCATTAGCACGTCTGCAGGAAAACCCTCTGGAAAAAAAGGAAATCTGCAATAAGCACAAAAATAAGGACTTTTAAATAAATAATAAATATTTAATATTATTTCTCACAATTGTTGAATGAAGTTTATTTATATATTTGGTCATGTCGGGCCTCCGTAGAGCTCGTTGCTGGAAATTCAGTTTGTCCGTGTTGAAATGCTTTTATTTTGAAGCAGCAGTTTATTTCCTGTCCTCAGAGTTCGCCACTGAGCGAGAGGGAAGTGAAAACGTTCAAACTCAGAGAGGAAGAGAGACAGACGCTGAGGCGTCCGTCACTCCTCTGCTGTCTTAATTATTCAACATTAACATTTGTTTTCTGAATGTTTTGACCTTCAGTTAATAAAGTCAGACAGATGTTTTTAATTTTGAGGACAAACGTAACAAATTTGAGTTTAAGTTTTTTTGACATTTTATTGACGATGTTGGTTTTTTTGATTTTAGAATATTCACATTTTTGGGACATATTTGTAGTTTTATTTTTATGTATTTATTTAAACTTGGAGGATTTAAAAAAATCTACAAATTTGGACATTTTAATGAATTCTTATGGTTTAATGTCATAAATAAATCTGGCATATAAAAATCATATTTGGAGATTTAAATGTAATCTGGTTGTAGCTGCAGCTCCGATCACGTACGTCACGTGTTATTGATCGTGTCCATGGCGATGAGAACGTTCCGGAGTTTCTACTTTTAACGTTTTATTAAATATTGACGTTTTTTCGATGATTTATTCGGACATTGAGATTTGTGAACATTTAGGTCTTAGTTTTGGACCCTGGAGATAAATCCAGACGCAGGTATCTCAAGCTGACTCTTCTTCTCCTCCTCCTCTTCCTCCCTCAGCTGCAGTTCCCCCTGCCCGAGTTCATCGTGGCTATGGGCTTCTTCCTGGTCCTGGTCCTGGAGCAGATCATCCTGGCCTTCAAGGACCAGACGTCGCCGTCCCCGGAGGAACGGCGCTCTCTGCTGGTGGACTCCAGCATTCAATCCAACGATCACCGCCGCCGGGGCTCAGCGGACTCGGACGGTCACTTCCACGTGGACTTTGGTTCTCAGTCCGCCCTGCGCGCCTTCATCCTGGTCTTCTCGCTGTCGCTGCACTCGGTGTTCGAGGGGCTGGCGGTGGGGCTGCTGGAGGAGGGGCAGGAGGTGCTGGAGATCTGCCTCGCCCTGATGATCCACAAGAGCATCATCTCCTTCAGCCTGACCGTGAAGCTGTGTCAGGCCCGGCTGCGTCGCTCCGTGGTGGTTGGCTGCCTGCTGCTGTTCGCCGTCATGTCGCCGCTGGGCGTCGGCCTGGGCGTCGGCCTCACCGAGACCAAGACGTCGCTGGGGCACCAGCTGGCCCGCTGCACGCTGGAGGGGCTGGCGGCGGGAACCTTCATCTACATCACCTTCATGGAGATCCTACCGCACGAGCTCGCCGCCGGCAGGAACCGCATCGCCAAGGTGGCCGTGCTGCTGGTGGGCTTTGCCGTGGTGACCGCCGTGCTGTTCATCAAACTGTAGAGGCAGACGGCGAGAGGGCGAGCTCCGTGTGCGACTTCAGAGACGTCGCATGGTTCAGAGCTTCATTAGGAACATGTTTTAATTTTTTTGACGTTAACGAGAGACGAAGACTTAAGCCAAAGAGTGACGACGCGAGAGCGCCAGGGGGAGGAGCAGAACAACCCCGCAAACCTGATCCGTTAAAGTTTCGTGTCCTCCTTCGAGGTCTCCTCTGACCGCCTGCAGGGTTTGACAGAAACCCACCAATCAAACCCCCGTGAGCCGCACCTGGTGACAGCGGGGAGCGAGAACGCCCTTTTAACAGGAGGAAACCTCTGGCAGGCTCAGGGAGGCGGGATGAAGCTAAGGAGCCGCAGCAGGCGATCGAACACCCAGGGAGTGAAGAAGTGCATCATGGGAAGCAGGCTGGGCTGCTGCGGCGCTATCTCAGAGTTCAAGGTGCAGCGGGAGAGCAGCCATATTTGATGGCTAATAGAGGCGTAACGGCAGGTCGTCGACCCGTTTGAACTTCCTGTTTGGCAGCTTTTATTGGAGGTTCCACGTGGAGACGCTTTGGCTGTTTAGTTACATCAAAGAAACGACCGACGGAGCTATGACCCTGATCACATGACCGATACTCCGACCTCCTCGTGAACAAAATCCCGAGGAAGGCCTGAAGTGATCGACCAACCACAAACCTCTGATGTGCTCGCCTCAGAGGAGTGCCTCAGAGCTGCGTCCCAGAGCTGCGTCCCAGAGCTGCGTCCCAGAGCTGCGCCTCAGAGCTGCGTCCCAGAGCTGCGTCCCAGAGCTGCGCCTCAGAGCTGCGTCCCAGAGCTGCGGGGGATTTCGGCTTTTAGAACTAACGCGTTGCTAAACGAGGAAAACCTTCGGAAATCTGACTGGAATGTTTGGAGGCGTCGGAGCCGGAGGAGAGCATGTTTTCGTGGAGCGCTCTATTTTACCTGACAGCAGGATTCAAACACTTGTTTTTCGTAATAAAAGTATTTTTAAACATGTAAATTTACTGTAATCAAGTTTGTATAAAATCATGCAGAAAATAAACACGCGTGTTTGAATGTTTATTTCATGAGACGGCGTCCTGCAGCCGCACGGCCACGGGTCAGACGGACGCAGCACCGAGCCGAAGCGACAGGAAGCAGAAACATAAAGCTGCTGGGGACAGACACGCGCGTCTGTACTGAAGTAAAAGTACTCGATTACATTAAGACTCAAGTATTTTCAGAGACGTGAGGTCAAACCTGTGCTGCGTGACGCTTTCTCAGCTCCTGCAATCTGATTACTCGGCAAAGATAAACTGTGATTACTTATCTGTGGCTCGGCAGCACTGATCCAGGACGAAGTCCGGCAGCTCGACAGTCACATGACCGCCTCGATACGCGTGAAAACAGTCTGAGCAGCGATGACGCGTCGTGACGGATTTTTGTCTTCAGCTTTAGCCGCCGACCGTCCATCCAAACACGTCGGGCGCTCGAGCCGACGGAAAACGTTTTTATTCTCATTTTATCTGAGAAACAAGTGTTTTTATGTAAACTGCAGGCGGAAAACCAACATGGCGCCAGTGACTGTGCTAGGTCCATCTTTTACATACAGTCTGTGTTCCCGTGGAACAGGAAACGAGCGTTTTCTGTTTGTAAAGCTAAATCAGAACTGCCCTGAAAACAAGTTTGTACCATGTGGCCTCGGATTGCGGCGAAAAATGAATCACCATGACGACGACCACGTGGCACGGCCTGCAGACCGAACGGTGACCCCTGGGGGAAATGTCAACTCTGTGCTGTCGCTGCAGGTTTCTGGGTCGCTGACAGACGCCCCATTTTTCCCTAGTAACCTGTGGTTGCCATGGTTACAGGCCATTTCCTTGGCAGCTGCTCTTCAGCGATGACCTCGCTGATGTCAGGATGTGAGGCGTGTCCTTGTTCAGGTGAAGAAGCAGTCGGAGCGCCGCTGAGCGTTCCTCTTTCACTTCAGTCCGAGCCGCCTGCGGTCGGTCTGCGAGCAGCTTTCAGCTTTCCCACCACAGCCGCCGACACGGTGTGTGTGAGAGATCACCTCGTTCATGTCACAGTTTAACTGATGAGCCACAAACACAACAGTTCAGCAACACAGCGACACCTGTGTGACCTCATCAGTGCACCTGAGAGGACAGCAGCAGAGCGATCGCAGCTGAACACAATCACCGCAAACGTGACAGGAGCTGAATTTCAGGGCTGTGTCCCAGTTCAGGGTCTGCAACGGTCCTCAAGGGCCGCGTACTCAAAGACCGCTGAGGCCAGAAGTGCGAGGCTTGTGAAATGGGGCGGTCTAGCCTCCGTCGCGCTACCCGGGTTGCCTAGAAACGCGTGTTTGACCGAAATGAAGGAGAACATGTTTTGTTCGTTTGTTTGTTTCTACACGAGCTTTGTGTGATTTGATGAGTATCTGAGGCTGAGACCACAGGACTGTGAAACATGATTGTTGGGCTTCATTTCTGTACTGAACAGTCATTTAAGATTAGCTAGTAAATAACAATTAGTTAATGTTGTTCATGAGACTAAAGTCAGTGTAAATATGAGATGGCCAATATTATAGTTATTATATTAATCATTATTAGTCATTACAGCAGTGAGTTTGAACTCTCAAATCAAATCACTTCTATTGTCACATCACATGTGCAGGTACACTGGTACAGCACATGTGAGTGAACTCTGTCTAATACTGAGCTTCAGTAAAGATTCAAGTTGCAGCTATTCATACGTCCTATCACCTTAAATCTTCACTCAAAGACACTCAAGTATCTTTGTATAGATGTATTATATATAAGAGACAAAAGTTGTTCCTTCAGTATGTTGGCATTACTACATTTGGCTCAATGCTTACATATGTGTGTAAAAGGAACATGTATGAGGTGTGAAAACTGTGTCTGATAGAATGAAGAGTAGACTGATATATGAAATATTCCTTTATTGGGGGAGAAAATCAGACCATGTCATAACTGCTTTAAGTCATACAGAATAGATATCAGAGCCTTAAACAGGCTGACTTCTGCTAAATGGGTCAAACTGGGCAGAAAGTCTACAAACACATAACATCCTTATGGAATATGATGTAACACTATAGATCAACTTACCTCAGAATATATAAAGCATATAAACAATTACAGCAATATGATGCAACAAACACAGCAGCTACTGATCCAAAATACTCAAAGCTTCATAGAACTGAAACAAACATTTATTTTTAGCTCCATTCTGCTGCTGATACAGACTTTAGGTTTCTGAACATTAAACTTGTTGCTGCCTTTCATAGTGTGTAACTTGAAGGCCCTGAGTACTTTCTCCCACACTGAAAACACTGGATGATCACATTATTTGAACATTACCTAATAAGACTGATTCAGGACAGACAGTTATGTTAAACTTTCCTAGCAGTCCTTCACAAACAGGGAACAGTCTGTCTATTCTCTCCATCTGTCAGCTGCTGCTGGCTCTTCCTCCTCCTCTTCCTCACACACTGCTGAGTTTGTCCTGGTGGATCATCAGGGGTGCAAAGCCTCACAGATGATGTGCAGCAGTGGGTCCCTCAGTCTGTCCTCACTCTGGACACTTGCAGTCGTCACACATGGAAATCATTATTAAACATTTGCACATAAATAAGTGACATAATATTCAGGACTTACTTTTCACAGTTTACTCTTCGGCCGCTCCGCTTCTGCCGTCTGCGGCAAAATTATCCACACCAACTGCCGCGCTATGCATTCTGGGATATGTTGGGCCACGAAGTCTACACCGCCACAGCCTTAAAATTCAGGGAAATGAAGGACGCATTTGAGGGCCGCATTTGGAGCAGCCTTTGAATTGGGACAGCCTTCGTCGCGCCGCTGTGATGTAATTGGCCTTAAAATGCAGCCTTTAAGGCTGCAGACCCTGAATCGGGATACAGCTCAGGACGCGCGTGAAGGTGCTGGACGAGCCCTGACACAGGTGAGAGCAGCAGTCACAGAGCGTGTTTACAACAAAACTTTATTGGCAAACAATGAAAAGGCCAAAGTGATCGGCTGACCTCATCGTTACATCAGAAATAAAACAGGAAACCCGCTGCTGACGATAAAAAGAGAAAATAAAAGTAATGGACCAAATGAAGAGATGTCAGGGTCATGAACTTTGACCCTAAATCACAGTGAAGACTCAAAAACGAGGAGACGCGACTGAACTACAGGTGGTCTGAAGGTTTCTTCTTCTGCACTCTGTCTTCCACAGACTCGGATTAACTTTATACTCACACAGTGAGGAAGAATAGGATCCCCACCTTGACCTTTGATCTCTAATCTCTGCAGCTGGAGGGAAATGGAGGAGCAGCCTGCAGCGGCTGAACTCTGCCGGCAGGGGGCGCCAACACACCTCAGCCGAGCCATCCTAGCTGGTCTGTGAGCCAGAGGTTTCACTCCCCACGAAGAAACGCTGAACTCTGTCCACGTGATCTCACCCCCCCCACACACTTTTTTAATACAACTTTGAATTGTTTAAGAGGACAGAAATAGGTTCGATTATTTAAATGTATTACATTAATTTTGATTTTGTAAATATTTTTAATTCTTAGCAAGATGAACACAAAAAGACTGAACATGCTTTCTTGTTTGTTCAGGATTGAAAAAATAATTAAAAGAAAAACCAACAACAGAGCTGCTGCCTCGTCAGCTCCGGGCTGTGAACACGGTTCCCCGGCGGGGTGTTTTCGGCCGGTCCCGCTGCGGGACTCGCTGCTGGTTTTGGTGCTCAGAAAAAGCGGGGGAGTGATCCCTCTTCACCCCGCCCCTCTCTGAAATCGTTCCACTACGTCAGCTCGTCCCGTCCGCTCGGTGAAGATGTCTGCGACGGGCTCAGGCGGCTGTGGACCCGGACCCGCCTCGGGCGCCGGCTCCGGGGCGTCCAACCCGCGAAAGTTCAGCGAGAAGATAGCACTGCACACCCAGCGGCAGGCCGAGGAGACGGCCGCCTTCCAGGAGGTCATGATGGACATCACTTCGACCAGGGTGAGTGAGAGGCGGCGGCAGGAGGAGGAGAGCTGCCGGAGGAAGCGAGGCCTTGTCCGGGCTCGTCGGGCTCCGGATAAGCGCTGTGCGGTGTCTCTGCGCGGCGCTTTGCTGAGATTTGGCGCAGTTTTAGCGGCGATCACCTCGTGGGGACGCAGTGTGTGGGTTTTGTTGGGTGTTTGTCTCTCCGGGACGCGCTGCTCTTCATTTCCGATACATCGTTAGCGCTCGAAGCTAACGCGGCTAACTTGTCTTGTTTACTATGTTACGTGAACGTCGCTGTCAGCCCCGCAGTGCCCCGCAGAACTCCGGCCAAAACCCGGATATTTTAACGCGGCGTCACCTCACGTCACACACACATATCCAACACCTTCGACTTAATTAATTCGGGGTGTTTATTTTGTCCCTTTGGCAACTACGGCGTTAATGTCAGCCATTGACAGGCTTTGCTTTCATGTAGATGAAGCTTCCATTACTCGTGTTTTGTGTCTCCTAAGGAAAATAGTCTGATTTTATTTTTGATTTGTTTCTTTGACTTGTGGAACAAATATGTGCGTTTTACAGATCTGACGTGGTGATTTTATCTTTGTCCACCCTGCCCGGGAAAGATTACCTTAAATCGTGCATACTTTACACGGACTCTGGCCTGGCGGCGCCGTTTTAGTGTCAGGGTGGGCGATTGGTTCGGATGTGTTAACGTCACCTTGTCATTGGTGATGTGTGGGTGTCACTGTGATCTGAAACACGCCCTCAGGTGTGAAGCAGGTGAGAGGGTCGGAGTGTGGAGGCAGGTGGTCTCTGCTGGTGTGTTTACTGTCGTGGGAAAATGTGGGAGTCTGGCTGTCAGTTTATTTTTGATGGTTTGAGGTCATTTCTGACAAATTTTTACAAGTTTAAAGGTGTGTGTTTCTGAAGCTGGTGTTTTTGTTCTGTGAGTCCAGCCCGTGATGCTGCAGTGGGGTTTGGAGTTTTTAGGTGCGTTTGTGTAATTTTATTAGAACACACAGAGAGCCGTGGCACTGAAATAATCACACAGTGGTAAACGTTCACCCTTCAAGACTTATTTTGGGTCAAAGTCAGCAAACCTTTATTTTGAAATAAATGCTTCAAAATAAACCTTTATTCATTTTAGTTTCACATCAGATGTGACAGTGATTCTGCACATAGACCACAAAATTAAAGGTAGTTCAGGAGATGCCTGAATGTGGCTGCTGAGTGGTGGGACTTGCGTATGGACCACGGTAGGCCACAGCTTCTCCCGGACTCAAACCAAAGAGCCGTGGGCCCGACGGCTGAACAGAAACACGAATGCTTCAGGCTGACATCCAGTCACGTCTTTCATAAACGTGTTTATTTCATACACGGGTGAATGAGAAAAGTTCACTGTTTATGAACGTGGTGAGCTGTGGAGGCATCTTTATACTCCCACACTCTTATTCTGAACGTTCAGCTGCTCTGTTCTTCCTGTCTGGAAGCTGTGAGTTGCTCTGGACGCTGCTGCAGGTCAGACAGTCTTCTTCCCCTCTCTGTTGAATTGCAGCTCCTGCTGATGGTCCTGGTTTGGTTCTGGAGGGTCACTCGGACCAGAACCTGCAGCAGGTGCTGCACCGAGCAGGTCCAGGACCAGCAGCTGCAGCTTCTTATCATTATGAGGGGCTGTTTAGTCTCTTGTGGGGTCGAGTTGGTCCTGAGAAAGGCCCTGGTTCTGTGCTGGTTCTGTGTAGCTCAGATGGATTTAGTCGGGCACTGTGGATCCGGACTGATTGTTTAGGTCTTCTGTAAAGATTTTGGCCTCCAGGGTTTGTGAAAGCGTGATAAAACAGAAAATATCCTCAGGTTTGATGGTCTGACCCTCTGGTTTCATGATCCGCATCATTATTGGCTTGACCTCACTGACAGGTGAATGGTGTCAGAGCTGCTCAGTCATTCGTCAGGTAGAAAGCTGCAGGTCTGTAGCAGATCCAGGAGTTTAACATGATCGAGCTCTCTCTGAACTCATACAGTCATGTGAAGAAGGAGGATCTCACTGGACCCTCTGCAGTGTGAGACAAACGGAGTCCACCCCATGATTCAGCAGCTCGTTGATCCTCCCTCAGCAGTGACAGTTCCTGTGTGACTTTATCAGCCTGTCAGATCTCTGAGGAGGAGTTTGGCTCCACTCTTCTTCACAGCGTTGCTTCAGCTCATTGAAGTTGGCTCCATTCGAATACGCACAGCTCTCTGAGCTCTGGACCGCTGCAGCAGCTCCGTCTGCGCTCGCTTCAGCGTCCTGCCGATTGGTCCGAGCTTCAGCTGCGGGACACACGGCCTCACTCTGACTCTGGAATACTCTGATGTACAGGGGAGTTCACGGTCCACTCGGATCGTCATCCCTCCTCCACGGCGCTCACAGCGAGCCGTTTGCTGCTGTGCGCTTTACTCTCGTCTGTTGCTGAAGTCTGCTGCAGCTTTACAAACCTCAGCTGGCTGTCGTGACCTTTAACCTTCTAAATGAGGCCTGTGGAGTCTGAGATCTGTGGGTTTTTCAGGATGAATGTGTTGGGATGTTCACTCCTGGGAAGATTGTGGCATCCTGTTAGCACACCTGAGTGCTGCAACACTTCTGCTTTTACACAGGTGCTCACACCTGCTGCTGCTGAGTCAATCAGTGGGCAGCAGCCAGTTGCTCCTCTTTAGCTCCTCTGTAAGGATGGACGGGTTTCAGTGAGACGGGTGCTGTAAATGGTTTTTCTGCCTGTCACATGAATGAATGCAGAATAATCGAACCCTGAACATGAATAGTGTTTGGTGCTCGCTCTCTGCGGGTCAGCGGTGCTGGTGTTGGTTGTTTAGAGGTGGGTAAACCTGCCGTCTGACATGCTGTGCCTCCTGTTTCACTTCACTGCTTTTATTTCTGAGCGAGGCCAGGTAAGAACACCTTTCATGCAGCAGAAACAGACTGAGTTTATGGAGGCACTTCCTGTGTCTGCAGGCCACAACACGTAGCGTGGTTTTTCTTCTTTAGTTTGCAGCTCGTCGGCAGTTTGAAGTTCTTGTGAGAGGAAACGAGGCTGAGCTTATCTGATCTGAGAGCAGGTGATGGACATTCAGGTTTCCCCCCATAGACCTGAGTTTGTAGCTCTGAGTGTGTTTCAGGTGTTTAATGAACTGAAGCCACAGCACGGAGATGTTCCCGAAGACGTCTCCGGTTTGGCGAGTTCGCTGCTTTCAGGGCTTCAGAGGGCGACGCCTCCAAAGGACAGCAGGCTACATAGACGCTCCCAGCAGCCTCTGAAGAGGAACCGCCCCACTGCTTTTTGATCGCCGTCCATATGACTCTGTTTCTGCAAAGTCTTCCATATCTGAAGTAGGAAAAGTGCCCAAACTCAGGGCTTGTTGAAAATCAGCCATTTGAAGCTGTAACCAAACGACTCCCAAAGAATTCAGCGATGAGTCCGTTTGTAAGGAAACGTGTACGGGTCACTGACTCAGGGCTGTGAGGAGGTGATCGCATGTGCAGTAAATCACCGTCACGCTCTCACAGGAAGGATGTCGGCTTTCAAGCGTTTTCTTGAGATAAAAATTGGAGCAGGATGTACTCTTCAAATAAATGTAGATCTGTGGCCGTGCAGATGAAGATGTAAGGATGATAACCCCCCCGTGGGCTTTTCAGATCATAAACCTTATCAGCAGTCTGAGTCGGGCGTTCTCACACTACAGGTGGAGCGTCACGTGGACACAGGACGGCGTCGTCGGCATAGAGGAGGATTCTTACAAAATAAAATGGGTCCATGTTGGAGTTAGCTCAGGCGTCCACAAACACATGGATGGAATATTTCTGAGCTAACAGTTTGCTGTGATTACACTGCCTCAAGTTCTCTGGAAGTGTTTTCGTTGGCGACGGGGAGCCATCTTTAATTATAACATAAGCGGGTTTCCAAATTTTGGGTTCAGAATTACAGTAAATCGGCTTTAGTTCATTAAAAAGTTGCATTTCTGAACATGAAACTCTCTGTGACAGTATGACGAGAAAATAGTCGCACGAACAGGCTGTCACAGCTTTTGTTTGGGTGTTACTTAAGGTAGTTTTTGTGGGCGTGGCCTCCTGCCGTTTTGTCCTGACTGAGAGGCAGACAGACGAGCTCACGCTGGTCACGCCGTCTCTGCACTGATGTATACCGCAGCGTGTACGGCGCCTGCAGCCTGAAGCGATGGACATGGGTTGTGATCCTCATCAGCCTCGGCAGAGACGACGTCTCGGGCAGCGAGGAGGTCCTTCAGAGGTCCTTCAGAGCCTGACACTGTGGGTGGAGCTAGAGCTGGGCGGTGTCTTTGTGAGGGAGGGAAAGCTTTTCAGTCCAGTTTGTGTTCTTCCAGCTGAGCTGCTGCTCCGTGCTCGGCACAGGAAGGCCCGCCTCTTCTCACGATGGAGATGATGGCAGCGGCGGGCAGAGTCCTAAGGCGGGAACAGATGTGTGGTTCGGGCCTGATGTCTCTGAACTCCCCAAACTTCACGAACAAAAAAGGAAATTGTTTGTTGTGATGAGTAAGTTCAGAAGTGGGGAACAGATGACAGCCTCGTGGCGTCACAGTAGGCGCTGATGGCGCCGTGCGAGCGCTCCGAGCTGCTGATGGTTTCTGTGCAGGTCTTTGGAAAGACATCATCAGCTTCCTCCGCAGAGGCCGCCTCCTCCTCGACGTTGTGCCGCTCGTGGTCCTGGCTCTGGTCTGTGGGGCCCTCCAGAGCCCAACCGCGACCCGCCACACTCAGCAGACAGGAAAGGGCCAGGCTAGAAACTTTCAAAATAAAACCTGAGGCCATCATATTAGGCATAAGCTTTTTAGCACAAGTTGAATCTTTCATGTGGATAATCTAGTGTTGGCGAGCGTGACCATAAACCGCAGCCTGATGCGTGGATGTAATGGCCGCTCGTTTGCGCCGCTCGGCCTGAATTAAACGGCGTTTGTGGACGAAGTTGAGCGTGGTTACGTTACGTGTCATGGAGGAGGAGCTGATGTTAAAGAGGAGGAGGTGCTGTGTCTGGCTCCTCCTCCTCACCGTTTCCAGGAACGCTTCAGGAATACGTGGACGTGAAGTAAACCCGACACAAAACCTGAAACCGTCAGAGCAGAACTCTTCGCCGTCTCCTCACATCTTGCTCATCTTTGTAAAATCTGCGGATGTGATTAAGCTGCTCTTCAATTAAACTGGCGCCGTCACTTCACTTCAGATAAGGAAGAAACGGCGTCTGCGCTCCGCTGCTTTAACCTGACGCCCAGCTCGGTCCCCGGTTCCTGGAGCCGGGTCGATCCTGAGAGCTCAGACGTTAACGCGGCGCGGCTTCGTCGTTGGTTTGATGCATTTGAGCCGCGCAGACGGCGAATGACTTAAATCTGTTCCTCTGACGGACAGATCCGTCCCTCGGGTTTGTTTAAAGCGAAGATTAAACAGGAAGTTGCCGCTGCGCTCCTCTTTGGTGACCACTTTAATCACACTCTAGATCTTGTTTTAACATATGGCATAGAAACTGAACATTTAACAGTGTTTCCTGAAAACCCTCTCCTGTCTGATCATTTCCTGATAACATTTACATTTACAATAATTGATTACACAGCGGTGGAGAGTAGATTTTATCAAAGTAGATGTCTTTCTGAAAGCGCTGTAACTAAGTTTAAGAATATAATCCACCCACTGTTATCATCTTCAATGCCCTGTACCAACACAGAGCAGAGCAGCTATCTGAACGCTACCCCAACAGAGGTCGATTATCTTGTTAATAATTTCACCTCCTCACTACGTACGACTCTGGATACTGTAGCTCCAGTGAAAACTAAGGTCTCTAATCAGAAGTACCTGACTCCGTGGTATAATTCTCAAACACGTACCCTAAAGCAGATGACTCGTAATCTGGAGAGGAAATGGCGTGTCACAAATTTAGAGGATCATCATTTAGCCTGGAGAAATAGTTTGCTGCTTTATAAGAAAGCCCTCCGCAAAGCCAGAACATCTTACTATTCATCACTGATTGAAGAAAATAAGAACAACCCCAGGTTTCTCTTCAGCACTGTAGCCAGGCTGACAAACAGTCAGAGCTCTGTTGAGCCAACCATCCCTTTAACGTTAACTAGTAATGACTTCATGAACTTCTTCACAAATAAAATTTTTATCATTAGAGAAAAAATTACCAGTAATCATCCCACAGATGTAATATTATCTACAGCTACTCTTAGTACCATTGCTGTTAAGTTAGACTCTTTTTCTCCAATTGATCTTTCTGAGTTAACTTCAATAATTACTTCCTCCAAACCATCAACGTGTCTTTTAGACCCCATTCCTACAAAACTGCTCAAAGAAGTCCTGCCATTGATTAATTCTTCGATCTTAAATATGATCAACCTATCTCTAATAATCGGCTATGTACCACAGGCCTTCAAGCTGGCTGTGGTTAAACCTTTACTCAAAAAGCCATCTCTAGACCCAGCAGTCTTAGCTAATTATAGGCCAATCTCCAACCTTCCTTTCATATCAAAAATCCTTGAAAGAGTAGTTGTCAAACAGCTAACAGATCATCTGCAGAGGAATGGTTTATTTGAAGAGTTTCAGTCAGGTTTCAGAGCTCATCACAGCACAGAAACAGCTTTAGTGAAGGTTACAAATGATCTTCTTATGGCCTCTGACAGTGGACTCATCTCTGTGCTTGTCCTGCTAGACCTCAGTGCAGCGTTCGATACTGTCGACCATAATATCCTATTAGAGCGATTAGAACATGCTGTAGGTATTACAGGTACTGCACTGCAGTGGTTTGTATCATATCTATCTAATAGACTCCAATTTGTGCATGTAAATGGAGAGTCCTCTTCACACACTGAGGTCAATTATGGAGTTCCACAGGGTTCAGTGCTAGGACCAATTCTGTTTACATTATACATGCTTCCCTTAGGCAGCATCATTAGAAGACATAGCATACATTTTCACTGCTATGCAGATGACACCCAGCTCTATCTGTCCATGAAGCCAGATAACACACACCAATTAGTTAAACTGCAGGAATGTCTTAAAGACATAAAGACCTGGATGGCCGCTAACTTTCTGCTTCTTAATTCAGATCAAACTGAGGTTATTGTACTCGGCCCTGAAAATCTTAGAAATATGGTATCTAACCAGATTCATACTCTGGATGGCATTACCTTGGCCTCCAGTAACGCTGTGAGGAACCTTGGAGTCATTTTTGACCAGGACATGTCCTTCAACGCACATATTAAACAAATATGTAAGACTGCTTTCTTCCATTTGCGCAACATCTCTAAAATTAGAAATATCCTGTCTCAGAGTGACGCTGAAAAACTAGTTCATGCATTTATTACTTCCAGGCTGGACGACTGTAATTCATTATTATTAGGATGTCCAAAAAACTCACTGAAAAGCCTTCAGCTAATCCAAAATGCTGCAGCAAGAGTACTGACAGGGACTAGAAGGAGAGAGCATATTTCTCCTGTTTTGGCTTCCCTTCATTGGCTTCCTGTTAAATCCAGAATTGAATTCAAAATCCTGCTCCTCACATACAAGGTCTTAAATAATCAGGCCCCATCTTATCTTAATGACCTTGTAGTACCATATCACCCTATTAGAGCACTTCGCTCTCGCTCTGCAGGCCTACTTGTTGTTCCTAGAGTATTTAAAAGTAGAATGGGAGGCAGAGCCTTCAGTTTTCAGGCCCCTCTTCTGTGGAACCAGCTTCCAGTTTGGATTCGGGAGACAGAAACTATCTCTACTTTCAAGATTAGGCTTAAAACTTTCCTTTTTGCTAAAGCATATAGTTAGGGCTGGACCAGGTGACCCTGAATCCTCCCTTAGTTATGCTGCAATAGACGTAGGCTGCCGGGGGATTCCCATGATGCATTGAGTTTTTCCTTTCCAGTCACCTTTCTCACTCACTATGTATTAATAGACCTCTCTGCATTGAATCATATCTGTTATTAACCTCTGTCTCTCTTCCACAGCATGTCTTTTATCCTGTCTTCCTTCTCTCACCCCAACCGGTCGCAGCAGATGGCCGCCCCTCCCTGAGCCTGGTTCTGCCGGAGGTTTCTTCCTGTTAAAAGGGAGTTTTTCCTTCCCACTGTCGCCAAAGTGCTTGCTCATAGGGGGTCATATGATTGTTGGGTTTTTCTCTGTATCTATGAAGCGCCTTGAGGCGACTTTTGTTGTGATTTGGCGCTATATAAATAAAATTGAATTGAATTGAATTGAATTGAATCATCCAATCAGAGCTGGACCTGGAGCCTGAAGGGGCGTGGTCAGAAGGTTGAACGAGTTCCGTCTGTCGGAGGATTGAGCCTGAGCACGCTCTGGCTCCGCCCCCTTGCCGCTCATTTATCCACTGGTATTTGCAGGTCTACAAAGATTTTTCTCTTCATAATTCTGCTTCAGAGACTTGGGTGTAAGGTAACCACGGCGCCCTCAGTGGGGCCACCATCTTTGTATTTGGATGCTTTTATGACGCAAACACGATGCAGAAAAAATTGAAGTGAAAGAACCGAAACGCTTCGTCATCAGTGATGTCATCAATAATCCCAAATCTGTGGTGGAGACCGGTGCGAGGAAGCGGCGTTTTTCTGTGCAGGCTGAGCGAATTGTGCAGAGGCGGAGGTGAAGGCGGAGTCAGGCGGAGGTGAACGTGGTGTAGACGATAAGAAGAAAGCAGGGCTTTTTTCACTCTTATCTGTAACACCATCAGCGCTGCTCTTCGTCCCACATCCACCCCTCCGCCTGCTGCCCTCGCGTCATCACAGCACCAAAGCATTGAACACAACCTTTGATGACATCACTGAAGTGAGCAGGTAACCAGGTGATCATTTCACCTGGTTACCTGCTCAGGTAACCAGTCTGTATGGGGAAGCACGGTCGGCGAGTTGCGGCTCGCCGAGGTTGTGGTCGTCTCATGTATTTGATCTGATTGACGGTGTTTTTCTTTCACAGCTCCAGGCCCAGAAGCTCCGCCTTGCCAGGAGTCAGGGGCCGTACTATGGCGGCTCATTACCAAACGTGAACCAGATCGGCAGGACCCCTCAGGACTTCCAGGTAATCGACTGCTACTGCACCCTGATGTCACTTCCTGTTTCTTTTCTTCTTATGTCGTAGGTGCAGGTCAGCGAGCGTCAGAGTATCGCTCGATCTCTGCTGACGTGATGAAGACGCCTGTTTTGTGTAAACGTTACTGCCTACGTTTGAGTATTGGAGTAATAAGGTGGAAATGAAGGTGGGCTGAGGATGGAGCCCTGTGGGACTCCTGCAGAACATTTAAGGCGGTCTGATGCTTTCGGTGGTTTGCGTGCGGCAGATGTGATCAAAGCCACAGACGGTCTCTGTCGTCGCCTCTCATCCGCTTAGTTTCTCTTTTGGTTTGAATCTTTGGTCCTGATCGTGTCTCTTTACTCTCCTCTTGCATATTTTTAATCTTTTTTTTCCTTCCTGAAAAAAGAAATGTGAGGAAACGTCGCTCTGCCTTCAGCGTCAGTGTTAACTGATTATTTTGTGACGAGGAAGACGATTGGCTCAGTGTTTTCTCTCCTTTATTCTGGATTCAATCAGGCACCGGGTCTCTGCTGTGAGCTCCAATCAGATGTGGGCAGCAGCAGTTAGGAAGCCGAGTCAGCTCATCATCTCTGACTCATCAGTGTTTCCATCACACTCGGTCTGTAATGGCGCTGTTTGTGGCTCCTCCTCCTCTGCTGCAGTGGAGCTGAGCGTGGACAGAACGTCTCTCAGGTGTTTGAATTTCCTCCTGTGGGTGTGATGCAGATGGCTGATCCCACATTAAAGGATCTGGTCTGCATCAGAGCGACCCAAACAGACACAGGTAGCCTGCAGAAGCTCCACCCCCTGATCCAACGGGGTCTCTGTTGTGTGGCTTGTTAACGCCCTCCTGCAGCTGCTGATCCTCTGATCTAGGAAGGTCTCGCCTGCTCGGGGCTCTCCAGTTCTCCCCTGGGGTCGTGCGGTGAACTCTGGGACCGCGGTTGCCCCGGGACACGAGCTTCACTTTACAAACAGCCGTTGGTCCCTACAGGCTGACCTCACCGCCTCATCTTTGTTCAGTTCATTTGAATTATACTCGAAGATCAGACAAAAATGCTGTTTCAATAACTGCAACATGTGTCAGTGAACGAATTCTCTGAGTAAATGTCTGAGATTACAAATACTGAGCAGAGTAATGCTGATCAGGTCACATTATTATGGGCTTTTATTTTGAAGTGTGTGAGGCTTCCTGTTTCCTCAATATTTACAGGTGTGGAAATGATGCTGACTCTGTCCTCCCCTCTCATTCCTCCCCTCTCTGTCCCCCTCCCCCCTCCTCAGGGCTCCTTCCCGTCCACTCTGGAGTCCAGTCGGGGGACGCGGCATCACGGGCTGGTGGAGCGAGTGCAGAGGGACCGCCGCTTCGTCTCGCCGGTCCGACCATATCGCAAAGTATCCTTCAGTTTACGCGAGGCTCCCTGTCTTATTCCAGATTGTTCCTGTGCTCCTGACTTCCTGTCTGTCTGTTTACTTCCTGTAAAGACTGTGAAACCTCTCAGCTGCACTTTGATTGCTGGGAACTATTTTCAGCAGCGGAGGACCAAAAATCTGCAGCAGCAGCTCCAGGATGGAGTGTGGAATAAATCAGTGTGTGTGTTCGTGGTGACGGAGGATGGCGTGTCAGCTGACAGTGAGCGTTTAGCGATTTCGGCGTGGCGGTAAAATCCAGCGGTGGTGCACTACTCCTCCTCTGTGGTCGCAGTGATGCGTCATGAAGCCATTGTTTCAGCTTGTAGGATAACAGAAGGAGACAGGAAGTGCAGGAAAGGCGTCGGGCAGCGAGCTATTGGACGGGTCGTTTTTGTCGCGCTCTTTCTCAGTCGTCCTCTGCAGACTCTGCGTCGATGGGGTGAGGGGGCGGGGCTGATGCTGAGAGCCACTGCGAGGAACTTTTATCTAAGAAACTCCGAGTGATCACGTTGGAATCGTTGAGTTTGTGTCACAGCAGCAGTGAAAAAGCTGCTCAGAGAAACGAGAAAGCAGCGAAACAAGTCGTGCAGGCACGCTCGTCTCCACACTTGGAGCTCCTCCCGGCTGACAGAAGTGCGACCTTTGACCTTGGTTTGAGTAAGAAGTTGCGGTGAAGCTCTGAGTTCTTCAGACTGCACTGAGCGTTCCCTGCGAGGGCGAGAGTTCAGAGTTCATCCTCCTCCGCTCGCGTCCTGCAGCTTCAAACGCCGCAGAAACCCCGATGATGAATCAGAAAACCTACAAATAAGTTTAAAGAAAAAAACGACATCGGGCTGTCGGGGTTAACGTGTCCTGACAGGGCGGGGTCATTCAAACCCGATGAGCTGATTTAGCACCCGAGAAGCGACACAGGTGAGTTTCTACAGGTGGACGTTTGCTCTTTCAGCTGTGCAGCAGGTCAGCGTGGTGTCGGCGCCATCTGAAGCTCGTTTAGCTCCTCCTGATACTGAAACTGATGAAGCTCTGTGCTTTCCTTAACCTGCTGCTTCCTCAGATGGACAGCTCCCCGTACAGCCCCGCCTACCTGTCGCCGCCACCCGACCCCAGCTGGAGAAGGTGCTGTCTGTTAACCCCGCCCCCTGCTCTCCCCGCTGTCTGTGTGTCCGTGTGTCTGTCGGCAGGTCTGTTTCTTTGGTTTCGCTCCTGCTTGCTGTTCCTTCCTGAAGCCTCAGCGTCAGTAAAACCTCGACGCTCCTCTGAGATCAGAAACCGGAGGAGGAGGAGATGAAGCTCCGCCTCAGGCTGTGAAGAAGACACTCTGCTGCAGTCTGACCCGTGAATAACATCTGTACACAGATGTTCTGTGATCGTGACGGGCGTTTAACCCGTGCTGCCTCAGCGCTCGAGGAAGACTCGCCTCCCCGCTGCAGTGACGGCGAGGTGACTCTGAGGCTTCAGAGGGTCCCGTGGTCCTCGCGTTGACCAGGAGCCGATTCCAGCCGGCGTCTCCAAACCAGACCTGTGTTCCTCCTGCTCTTCTTCTTCTTCTTCTTCGTCTTCTTCTTCTTCTTCTGGAATCTTTGGTTCTTTCTTCTTGGCTTCTTCTGCTGCTTCCTGCCTTCTTTCTGCGTTTCCTTCAGAGGGAGGCCGGCTTCCGAACTCCAGGTGTCCTATGAAGCTCCGCCCCCGCAGGTTTCTGCCACTGACTGGTTTCAGGTCTGCCTGCGCTCGCTCCACCTCCTTTGTAGGAGCACGGCGGCGTGGTCAGGTTGGGGGTCTGAGCACAAACTACGGTGGCCCCCGAGGCGATAACGCACTCAGAACAAACCACAACAAAGCAGGAAGGGTGCGTGGGCGGGGCGGTTAAATGTCACGATGTGCAGAAACATCAGATCGGGTCCAACAAGCCTCCAGCTGAGCTGACCCCTCCCCGCCGCAGGCGGAGCGTTACGAGGACTGAAGGAGCTGCGGGACCTGAAATCGCGAACGCCACCACAGGGAGTGAAAACCACGACACATGAAAAGTGGGAGAAGCTCGACGCTCGATCTTCATCCTGCCGTCACAAACAAATGAACAGAATTCAACCGCTCGGGTTTGTTTGGCAGCTCAGGGCCACCGTACAGCAGGACCCGGCAGCTCGAGGCCGCGGAGCCTCCCTCTCTGCTTGGCTTGTTTGTCTCTGAGCCTCCTCCTCCTGCTCCTCCTCCTCTTCGTCACCCTTTGACTTTTCGTCGCTGCTTCCTGCTCGTCGGACCAAAATAACTTTGTTTTTGTCGATCATAAAGGAATTGGTCTGGAAACTTCCCCGGGGATAAAAGCCAGTTGTTTCGTCTCCCCACCACTGCACTCAACAGGTGAACCCTCCTCATCCTCCTCTTCCTCTTCCTACCTTCACTTCCTCCTCTTCTTCCTTCCTGCAGCTGTAACCTTCAGTGTGGACTTTTAGAAGGATTAGATCTTTTCGATGCTTCAGACTTTGAAGCTTTCTTCCTTCCTTCATCGCTCGGCCCGAGCTGCTGCTCCTGAAAACCTCTGAGCTCGGGTGCAGCAGCTGCTGTCACAGGTCAGAGGTCATGTTGTGCAGCTGTTTGCAGTCAGAGTGAGCCTGCTACGGAGAGTCAAAAGTGCCAAAATCACATTAAACACTCCAATATTTCCTCTTATTGCCTGTTAGACGTTTTTACTTCCTGTGAGTGTCGGTTAAACATCAGGCCCAAGTAAATGGATCAGAATGACTCTGCCTTCATTTACACACAGTAGCACAAATGCAGGAAGACGAGAGATCACATGACCTTCACCCCCGTGGAAACATCTGGAACTCGATCTGCAGATGATCCTGAAGGTCAGGTGTTTACTCCAAGGCACCAAACAGAGTGAAAGGTCAAAGGTCGATGAGTGAGCAGTAAAACACAGAAAACGGACGGCGTCGGAGTTTAGCTGCTCGTCCAGGACGAATATTAAAACCTGAAAGAAAACATCCAAACGTCGGGTCGCGAGGAGAGTCGCGATACATGCAAATGATTATTAGTTAACGATTAATCAGCTCTGTGCACAAAAGGAGAAAAGACCAAAATAATCATTGTTATTACTGTTATTACTATGTTATTACTATGTTTTTTACACTCTGACATGACTAACAGCTGAGGATCAGTAAAAACATAAACAGATAAATTAAAACAGAAAAGTAAATTAATTAATGTCTGCGTTTTATTTTTTCATGCTTTGTTGGTTTTTAAAGACAAATTCATTTATTTTTGAGTCGTTTCTTTTCATTTTGGCATTTTTGGCTCTCCGTAGTTCGAAAGAGCGTTTCTTTGGCGTCTCATCTCTTTGTTTCACCCTCGCTAACCTTCACCTCCTCCAAGCCTTTGCTCCTCTCTCCCTCTCCCCCTTTAACTCTCTGTCGGTGTCTCTCGCCCCTCAGGACCAACTCCGACTCAGCGCTCCACACCAGTGTGATGAACCCGCCCTCCGGAGACCCGTTCAGCACTGGCGGACCCACACTCGCCCTTCAGAACGCCAGAATCGGCGGTGAGTGAAACCGAACGCAACAAGCCAACCGCTGCGTCAGTCAGATTCGAACAGACGCCAGCACAGGTGTGCGTTATCAGAGACTTGGAAGACGGTCCGTGTTCAGGGCGCGAAGCTTCAAACATGTTGGAAAGTTAAAGTGAAACTGTTCAGCAGGATTATCCTTTTTTAATAATTACAGGAAAACATTTAAATCCAGCTTCGATTGTAACGGCGACGACCTGAGCGGACACGTTTCAGTGATTCAGCATGTTTGTAATCACCACTGTGCGTGTGTGTGTGTGTGTGTGTGTGTGTGTGTGATGCTGCAGGTCAGAGCGACGGAGAGGGCAGAAGAAGTGAGTAACGCACATTTATCCTACGTCCAAAGGTCAAACTTCCTCTGTCACTGAATGAATGACTGTGGATGTCAATAGAACAGGAATATTGTTTGTTGTCGGGCAGATGAGCCTGTAAAAGTAAAGACCAATAAGAGACTGTACAGGGCAAACATGAGAAGGATGCTGTACAGTTATCAAAGGCAACATAGTTACAAAGGAATGTGCAGCTAGCAGGATGATCTTGTGCTGTATGTTTGTACAACAATGACAAATGCATGAAGGACGCCAGCTTTTCCCTCCTTGAGCTTTTCACATTAAAGCGTCACAGCCCTCCTCTCCATGTGTGAGTCACGGTGTTTTATGACCCTCAGTGTTTCCGTATCCTGTCCCTCCCATCGAGGAGAACGTGTTGGACGAGGGGAAGCTGATGAAACCCTGGGACACCAAGAAGGTAAAACCCACAGAAACACCATCTGCCTGTTTCACCCTTACATTAAATATTCACATTTATATTAATTTCTCCCTCCAATCTCCATAAATGTCCTGAGAGTATGCGAAGGACATTTCTCACTAGTTTATGGAAGTTAAATGAGTCAAAATCTCATTATCATCCTGACACACAGCTGCTGCAGGGTCCGTTTTAGAAACATGTTGACATTTTAAGTTTTGTGTTTTTAGCTTTTTCTAAAGTTTACTCAGTGATTTTGTGTTTGATGCTTCTGAGCCATTTCTGTTATTCTGGATTTTTCTTTCCCAGCTGCCGTTGTTGTCATCCCGGCCGAAGTCCTGCGAAGTTCCCGGCATCAAGTAAGTCCCAAAAAGCTTCTGTTAATTTAATTCAATTCAATTCAATTTTATTTATATAGCGCCAAATCACAACAAAGGTCGCCTCAAGGCGCTTTATAGATACAGAGAAAAGCCCAACAATCATATGACCCCCTATGAACAAGCACTTTGGCGACAGTGGGAAGGAAAAACTCCCTTTTAACAGGAAGAAACCTCCAGCAGAACCAGGCTCAGGGAGGGGCGGGGCCATCTGCTGTGATTGGTTGGGGTGAGAGAAGGAAGACAGGATAAAGACATGCTGTGGAAGAGAGACAGAGATTAATAACAGATATGATTCAATGCAGAGAGGTCTGTTAACACAGTGAGTGAGAAAGGTGACTGGAAAGGAAAAACTCAATGCATCATGGGAATCCCCGGAAGCCTACGTCTATTGCAGCATAACTAAGGGAGGATTCAGGGTCACCTGGTCCAGCCCTAACTATATGCTTTAGCAAAAAGGAACGTTTGAAGCCTAATCTTGAAAGTAGAGATAGTGTCTGTCTCCTGAATCCAAACTGGAAGCTGGTTCCACAGAAGAGGGGCCTGAAAACTGAAGGCTCTGCCTCCCATTCTACTTTTAAATACTCTAGGAACAACAAATAGGCCTGCAGTGTGAGAGCGAAGTGCTCTAATAGGGTGATATGGTACTACAAGGTCATTAAGATAAGATGGGGCCTGATTATTTAAGACCTTGTATGTGAGGAGCAGGAGTTTGAATTCTGGATTTAACAGGAAGCCAAAACAGGAGAAATCTGCTCTCTCCTTCTAGTCCCTGTCAGGACTCTTGCTGCAGCATTTTGGATTAGCTGAAGGCTTTTCAGGGAGTTTTTAGGACTTCCTGATAATAATGAATTACAGTCGTCCAGCCTGGAAGTAATAAATGCATGAACTAGTTTTTCAGCGTCACTCTGAGACAGGATATTTCTAACTTTAGAGATGTTGCACAAATGGAAGAAAGCAGTCTTACATATTTGTTTAATATGTGCGTTGAAGGACATGTGCTGGTCAAAAATGACTCCAAGGTTCCTCACAGCGTTACTGGAGGCCAAGGTAATGCCATCCAGAGTATGAATCTGCTTAGATACCATATTTCTAAGATTTTCAGGGCCGAGTACAATAACCTCAGTTTGATCTGAATTAAGAAGCAGAAAGTTAGCGGCCATCCAGGTCTTTATGTCTTTAAGACATTCCTGCAGTTTAACTCATTGGTGTGTGTTATCTGGCTTCATGGACAGATAGAGCTGGGTGTCATCTGCATAGCAGTGTAAATGTATGCTATGTCTTCTAATGATGCTGCCTAAGGGAAGCATGTATAATGTAAACAGAATTGGTCCTAGCACTGAACCCTGTGGAACTCCATAATTAACCTCAGTGTGTGAAGAGGACTCTCCATTTACATGCACAAACTGGAGTCTATTAGATAGATATGATTCAAACCACTGCAGCACAGTACCTGTAACACCTACAGCATGTTCTAATCGCTCTAATAGGATATTATGGTCGACAGTATCGAACGCTGCACTGAGGTCTAGCAGGACAAGCACAGAGATGAGTCCACTGTCAGAGGCCATAAGAAGATCATTTGTAACCTTCACTAAAGCTGTTTCTGTGCTTTTTCTGTTTCTGCCACACCGCCCCCTCGGCCTGTGCTTCGAGGTTTCTGGTAGTTAGAATGACTCGGGGGTGTTGATTCATTTAAACTAACATAATCATCCTGCTGCAACCAGGTTTCTGTAAGGCAGAGTAAATCGATTTGTTGATCAATTATTAAGTCATGTACTAACAGAGACTTGGAGGAGAGAGACCTAATATTTAATAATCCACATTTCACTGTTTTACTCTTTGGTTCAGATGTGGATACTGTATTGTTCTTTCTTTTTTATGTTTAAGTTGTTTGTTGCTGGTTTTTAGTTTGTTTTTTTGTCTGTTTGGGAGCTGACACAGTCTCTATGGAGATGGGTTTTTGGGGGGGGGGTAGCAAAAACCCATCTCCATAGCCGTTCTGTTAGTTTGTAGCTCCTGTTAGCCGTTCTCTGTTAGTTTGTAGCTCCTGTTAGCCGTTCTCTGTTAGTTTGTAGCTCCTGTTAGCCGTTCTGTTAGTTTGTAGCTCCTGTTAGCCGTTCTGTTAGTTTGTAGCTCCTGTTAGCCGTTCTCTGTTAGTTTGTAGCTCCTGTTAGCCGTTCTGTTAGTTTGTAGCTCCTGTTAGCCGTTCTCTGTTAGTTTGTAGCTCCTGTTAGCCGTTCTCTGTTAGTTTGTAGCTCGTGTTAGCCGCACTCTGTTAGTTTGTAGCCCCTGTTAGCCGCACTCTGTCAATCTGAGTGATGCTTTAGCCTCATTTGTTAAGAATGGCCTGGTTTAACCGTTACCTGGAGACAGGTAAAGCTTCAGGAACTTGAGCTGTGATGTGAATCTCTCTGACCTTGTTCTGTTTCCTGTCAGTATCTTCACTTCCCCGGAGCAGCCGTCCACGCCGGCTCATGGTGTTCCCTCGGCGCTGAACACTGGTGGCTCGCTGCCTGACCTCTCCAGCCTCCACTTCCCCTCGCCACTGCCCACGCCACTGGACCAGGACGAACCGGGTTTCCTGGGGTCATCCTCTTTGAGTGGTGGCAGCAGCACGGGGAACCTGGCCTCCACCCTCACCCAGCTGGGGATCAACGCCGCCAACGCGCAAGGAGGAAACGGCAGCTTCCACCACCCACCAGGTAAGTGAAGCTGTGACCTGTGAGTTTGTGCGTGGCTACAGGTGTTTAATGTCTTTTTGTAACCGCACACGTTTTGCGATGTGTTGAACTGCAGTCTGTCGTGTTAGCAGTGAAATGATTGACAGGTGTGAAATCTGTGCAGGTGAGAGCAGAAAAGGGCTGCAGCTACCGATTATTTTAGTAATCGAGTAATTTATTGATTATTCCATCGATTAATTAAGTAATCGGATAAGAAATACTTTTGTCTTGTTAATGGGCAATAATAACAGGTCTGTCAGAACAAACGTTGGTTTTAAAAACTGCAATGTTTTACTGCACACATCATAAACTAAACCCCCGATTGTATTCACGCTATATTAGGATTACATTTTTAAAACATTTTTTAAACCCCAGTGTTTGTGCTGCTGAGAACAACGTTATGATGCTGCAGATGTTTATTAATATAAATAATAACTCAGCGTCCAGCCTGACGACCCTCAGGTCAGTGCCTCGTGTACGTTTGTATTGGTTCGTGAAAAAAGCTTTTAAATAAACAACATTTAATATTGTTTCACTTTCAATCTGAAAAATGTTACAAAAGCCTTGATAGGGTCTCGTACACCCCACGCCCTCCTTTAGACACACCTCTGTTCGCTTCCACGTGTAATAGGACGGCCGCGGTCGGCCAGTATCAGACTAAGTTATCAGGAACTTCTGCTGAACAGCTGCTGTTTCCTCGAGATCCGAGTCTCCATATGTTTCTGGAGGGGCTGTTTGGGACAGCGGTGACTCGGCGGGACCGCACACGGTACAGGAAGTGAGTCCGTGGTCTCGTGTTTCAGAGTAATGTCTGCGACGGCGAGTCAGACAGGTCGTGCTGTTAGCTGCTGAAACGTACGAAGGTCCGGGAGAATCAGGAAGACTGAAGCTGCCGTAGGAGGATGAGAGTTTAGGGTGGAGAACCAGAGGGTGGAGTCCCCGCAGCAGAGGCCACCCTTCCTGCTGCGGCGTTTCTGACAGCGTGCGGCTCTTCCTTTGAGCTCTACTGTCAGAGTCGGCAGAGGAAGTCCGTGGGCGAGCGCTAAATTTAACCCGAGAGGAGGATTTTTGTTGAGGGAGGAAGCGGCGTCGGAAAATGTTGAGTCGTCTGTGAGGCGACCTCAGGCAGGAAGTGGCTGAGAGCTCGACCTCAGGTTACCGTCTGCATCGTCGTCCCGTGCTCTGACAGGCTGCGGACCAGGTGGACGAGGGAACGCGTTTTTATTGTAAATGAGGTCAGACAGGAACTGCAGGTAATGTTTACACCTGCTGCGACCTCCTGGGACGGAGCTGGTAGATGGCGAGGTGCGATCAGCTGAGTGCTCGGTGTTAACGTTGTTGTTGTTCTTGTGTCTTTCAGGACTCCTGGCATCGTTACAGAGCACGCTCGGTAACCCCTCCCTGCAGTCATCGCTAAGCAACCCCAACATCCAGTCATCACTCAGCAGCCACTCCTTCTCCAACTCCCTTAGCTCCGCCTCCCTGCACTCATCGCTCAGCAACCCCTCGCTGCAGTCGTCCCTTAGCTCCTCGCCGTCGCTGCCATCCTCCCTCAGCAGCCAATCGCTGCACTCGTCTCTCAGTAACTCCTCCCTCCAGTCTGCGTCCAGCGGTAACCCTGGTTACAGCAGCGGTGTGGGCGGCTCTGGCTCCTGCTCCTCCTCCTACTCGCCACTGATGAGTGGGCAGGGCCCGCCGCCGCCGCAGCTCAGCACGTCGCCGCGCCGCCGCGTCCAGCTGTCCCCGCTCATCCTGCCGCTGGGCGGCGACTCACGGCGGCATCACTCCAAACAATTCTCCCCGACTATCTCACCCACCCTGTCCTCCATCACACAGGTAAGCGATCACCTGTTCAAAATCGATACAAACAGGAAGTGATGCAGTTTAACAGAGTTTCCCGGGGTTAATGTCCCGCTTCCCTCTGCAGGGCGTCCCGTTGGACACCAGCAGGCTTCCTCTGGATCAGCGGCTGCCTCCGTACCCGCTCAGCCAGTCCCACCAGCACCAGCCCGGCGCGCAGCAAACGACGCTGCCTCAGCACCACCACCAGCCGCCGCTCCGCCTCCAGCAGCCACGGCCCAGCAGCCAGCAGCAGCTCCACCTGCAGAACATGCGGAACCAGCACCTGCAGCAGCACTTCGGAGCGGTACGTCCCCAAATTCAGTCCTGATTCTAAAGTTCCCCTCCATTAGCTCTGGCGCTCACCACCGTGTTTCCTCGCAGCAGCAGAGGCCGATGGGACCGCAGATGAGCGCAGCGCCCCCTGTGAAGAGCGAGGGCGTGCCGGAGCAGTGCGTCCAGACCTCCTCCTCGTCCTCACTCTGCCACGCCAAAGAGGAAGCGGAGCAGCAGAGAGCCGGCCTCCATCAGCACCAGCAGCACGTCGGCCACAGCCTCCCCGCCGACATCTACAACGTGAGTGACCTCTGCCGCCAAAGCTCAAGTTAAACACACACACTTGCCTTAAAGTAGGCGGAGCTGGCCGCTGTCACTGCAGCGTAATGCTTCGTTCTGCTGACGCTCAGGTCGCGGCGCCCATGTACGAGCAGTTCTGATTGTTTGAGACGTGGAAACGTCTGATTGGATTTCGGCGTTGTTGTGATTTTGCTGCGTGTTTGTGGCGGATGCTGGCGAGCGTGTCCCACGTGTTGATGTCGTCGTTGTTCACATGGCAACTCCTGAGACTCGTCTGCGTCGGGGTCAGAGGTGAGGTCCTCCCACCTGGATCAGCTCGTTACTCTTCAGCAGTGACTTCATCAAAGACGTGTTACCGTGAACACTTTGAGAGCACGCAGACGCGTTTCCATCTTGACATTTTTTTGCAGCAGTTTGTGACCTCACGAGGTCAACTGCACTTCCTGGTTCTGAGGAGCAGTTAGAGGCCACGCCCATCACCGCCCCGCTCTGACGCTCTACTTGGGTAGACCTGTGGAGCGCGCTCTCAGCCGGGAGGAGGACGCTCTGTCTGTATTTCGACGGCAACGGCTGTTAAACGAGCACCAAAGTTTCATCTGTGCGCAGGTCATAGGGGGAGGAGTCACCTCCACCTGGTTTGAGGTAACGCCGAGGGGTGTGAAGGAGACCATTCCTCGCTCAGTGTGTTGCTGCTCCGGCCTCCAGGATGTGAAACATGCCGGAGGCACCTGGCTGTGACTCCTGGGATGTGACTGCAGCACGAGTGTGGTTACTATAAAGGGAAATAAGCCAATCAGGAGCGGCGCTCTGAGTGTGTACCTCGTAGTTTAGCGTCAGCGAAGGATTTCTGCTCTGAAAGTTTGTCTGCTGAGTGGGGTGGGCGATATAAACGATATACGATAGAAACGATATAAATTTGGCCAACGACAGAGATTTTGACTATACCGCTCTACCGCGATAGCGCATGTTGATGATGTCATCAAGCTGCGCCTGTTTTGTTCGAAAGCATCGCAGCAGCTACAACCATTATCATCTGCAAATTATGGCGAGCGACAGTCACAGCAAAGAGATGAAGCACTTTTGAAATATGGGGAAAGCCAGAAACTGCGCTTCCTCCACTTCCCTAACATTGATTCATTAATGCTGAATTCTCTATCAGCTGTTCTGTTCCCATGTTGTTGCAGTATATTAATAACTAACCTCGTATTGTGGATGAATGATCTCAGTTGTTCTCCTGACTGACGTTTGGCCCGTGTACAGCATCCTGCTATGCGATTTGTCTCTAACCATCGGGAACAAATGAATAAATGAATTAAAGTGTGTTAAACACAGTGTTGGTGAGTAACAGAGTACATGTACCGCCGTTACGTATTTAAAATACAAAATATGAGTAACTGTATTCCGTTACAGTTACCGTTTAAAAAGGTGGTATTTAGAATACAGTTACTTTGTTGAAATAAATGGATTACACGGCGGTACTTTCCTGTTTCATATTGTCGCGGGTCAGGACTGTTTGGGTTTCGTTTGTTCTGTTGTTCCATGCGGCAGCGTTATGGTTGCCATGGTTACAGGGTGACGCTCTCTCTCTGCGTGTTTCCTGGGTGAGAGAGCGCCTTGTGCTAAGCTAATAGGCAGAATGCTGCAGGCATAGCTCTAAAGCATGTAGCCTCATGGGCAGTGTAGTCCGTGCTGCAGGGAGGATGGACTGCCGTACCCGTGATGTGTCTGTGAGCGCGAGGAGGGAGAAAAAGGAAAAGTACAAGTTGTCAGGGAGCAGAAACGGGAGCTGGAAGCATGTAAATATAATAATAACCACTGCAGCCAAACAGAGAGCCTGACGAGCCCAGCTGTAAGTAAGCTATTAAGACTCGACTGTACGCTGTGTTCCTGTTTTCCTCTGAAACAATAAGTTCCGTTGCAGCAGCCTTTCAACGCCTCTCTCTGTCTCTCGCTAGCAAAGTCGACCCAGACAACAAAGTAAAGCTAGTTTTCAGCTACGAGCCCGAGACGAACCCGACGTATTAGCCAGAGGTCCCTTTACTATGGTTCGGAGCCGCGGACCTTCAGTAATAGTAATAAATCACATTCATGTAGTTGTAAACAGCATGATAATATATTAAGTAATCCAAAGTATTCAGAATACGTTACTCTCATTGAGTAACGTAACGGAATACGTTACAGAATACATTTTGGGGCATGTAATCTGTAATCTGTAGTGAAATACATTTTAAAAGTAACCTTCCCAACACTGCTCCTGACTGCAGTTTGGCCCGTGTACAGCATCCTGCTATGCGATTGCATTTGTCCCTGACCACCAGAATCCCTCACGTTAACTTTTATCGAGTGGAAAAAAGTTGGCGTTCATCCTCCAGCTTCACTGTGCTAATGTTATGCTAACATAGCTGTGTCGCTAGCAATCACGTAGCACAACATGATATACCAGGTAGTCCAACTTCAGTAACCCTGCAAACGCCACTGCTGTTTAGTTTTCTGTCTTCATTTATGTTGGAAGTGACAGCAGAGCTGTACGTTTGAATTAGTTTCAGAAATCTCAGTCAGAACATGCTATGAAATGTTTAGGTGGAAGCTAGCGAGCTAACTTCCTGTTAACTTCTAACTCCGTTAAATTTAAATTCTGTTTTCATGGATGTTAAACTTAATTGTTACACCTGGTAAAGCAGCAACGCTGATGATTTTATTAAAGGTGAAAGAATTTAGACCGTTTTTAACTCTCAGCGTTCGTTTGACTTTGGGACCTGAAGCGGACGGAGTTTAGGACCCAGATTACTCCGCGAAGCTCCTCACTACGGCAGCCGTAACGCTCTGACAATCCATCAAGCAGTGCGGCTTACCAAAGTTGTACTAAAACATTTTTAACAGATTTCTGCAGCCAAAATCGGTTCGAGGTCAGTAAGCACAACCAGAATTCATACATAAGGAACACTCTCGATTTTTGAGAATATTAAAGTATTTTAAGTGTGGAAAATACGTTATACAGAAGAAAAGAATATATCGTGATATATATCGTTACCACACGTGCTTCAAATTATACTGCGATATGAATTTTAGGCCATATCGCCCAGCCCTACTGCTGAGAGAGAGTGGCGTTCCCGGGACAGACGCCAGACCCGGGCCGTCCTGGAGGAGGCAGAAGGCGTAAACATCAGCACGCTAGTGAGGACGCTGAGAGTCATGTGACCAACATGAGGCTGACACCAAACATTAGATTAGTTTAAGTGTGTGTGCGCGCGTTTGTGTCTGCGTACGTACGTGTGTGTCTGCGTGCGTACGTGTGTGTGCGTGCGTGCGTGCGTGTGTCTGCGTGCGTACGTGTGTGTCTGCATGCGTGCGTGTGTCTGCGTGCGTGCGCGTGTGTCTGCGTGCGTACGTGTGTGTGTGTCTGCGTGCGTGTGTGTGTCTGCGTGCGCGTGTGTGTCTGCGTGCGCGTGTGTGTCTGCGTGCGCGTGTGTGTCTGTGTGCGTGCGTGCGTGCGTGTCTGCGTGCGTACGTGTGTGTGTGTCTGCGTGCGTGTCTGTGCATGTGTGTTGCGTGTGTGTATGTGCGTACGTGTGCGTGCGTGCGTGTGTCTGCGTGCGTACGTGTGTGCGTCCGCGTGTGTGTCTGCGTGCGTGTATGTGCGTGCGCGTGTGTGTCTGCGTGTGTCTGCGTGCGTACGTGTGTGTGTGTCTTTGTGTGTGTGTATGTGCGTGCGCGTGTGTGTCTGCGTGCGTGCGCGTGTGTCTGCGTGCGCGTGTCTGCGTGCGCGTGTGTGTCTGCGTGCGCGTGTGTGTCTGCGTGCGCGCGTGTGTGTCTGCGTGCGTACGTGTGTGTGTGTCCGCGTGTGTGTCTGCGTACGTGTTTGTGCGTACGTGTGCGTGCGTGCGTGTGTCTGCGTGCGTACGTGTGTGTGTCTGCGTGCGTGTGTCCGCGTGTGTGTGTCTGCGTGCGTGTATGTGTGTGCGCGTGTGTGTCTGCGTGCGTACGTGTTTGTGCGCGTGTGTGTCTGCGTGCGTACGTGTTTGTGCGTGTGTGTGTCTGCGTGCGTACGTGTGTGTGTGTGTCTGCGTGCGTGTTTTACGTCCTCGGCTGAAACTGGATTTAATGACTTTGTCTTTCTGTTGTCTTTTTCCCAGGATGCCTTGCTCAGCTCTCTGCTGGACGACCCCTACCTGAGCCTGCAGCTCACCGGCAGATCTGAGCAGCAGGTAAAGGAGTGACGTCACATGTTTGAATAGAAGGAGCTGATTGGTTGTCAGTACAGCTGCAGGGTGTTTGTAAGAGGGGCTGAGATCGTCTGAGCATGTGCGGAGGAGGGAGGGTGGAGGATGAAGGTGGAGAAGAGAAGGAGGTGCAGAGGGTGGGTGGGACAGAAGGAGATGGAGGCAGATGATTGGCTGTGGAGCTCAGGTGGAGGGTAGTTTTCCCAAAAGTAGGAGGAGTTTCATCTGTATTCTGTAGCGTGGTTGGTTAAAGAAGTTAAAGTTCATGCTTCTTCAAGTTTAGATGATTTTGAGGATGACCCTCCTGCGCCGTGACAGCCCATCTCAGTTCCGCGCGGCGTCTCAATCAAGTCACGTGACCTCAGCTTTCTCTTCCCGTTGCAGTTCGCCACAGAGACCCAGGCCGACATGCTGTCCCTGAACCACAGCGGTCTGAGCTGCAGCGCAGACAAGAACCAGTTCCCCTCCAACAGCCAGGGGGCGCTAGACCTGCAGGACCTCAGTGACCAGCAGCTCCTCAACAATCAGAACCAGAACTTCAGCGGCGGCGACGGACGACATAATGTGCCCAACATCATCCTCACAGGTCAGTGAGACGCGAGCCAAGCGTCGTGTTTTCTGTTTGTTTCTCCTGCACGCCTCTAAACCCCTCCCCCTCCGTCCGCAGGCGACTCTCCGACGGGCCTGTCCAAAGAGATCGCCAGCGCGCTGTCCAACGTCCCCGGCTTTGAGATGGACTCCTTCTCGCTGGATGACCAGCTCCGGATGGACCCGCTGTCCCTGGACATGCTGGAGGGCAACCTGATGCTGGCCGACCCGGCCGTGGAGGACTCCTTCCGCTCGGACCGGCTCAAGTGACGCCGCCGACGCTCCGGGAACGGCGCCCGCACCTGGAGCTGGAGAGGACTCCACCCTTCCGTCGCTCCCCCACAGCCGGTCTGTCGAGCGAGCTTTGGAAGAAGGCGCCTTCATCGATGAAGGAGCTGAGATCTGTGTTGGGGGAGGGATAAACTGAAGGAGGCGGAGCCTCACTGTCAATGGCACTTAAACTGAAAACGCTCTCGCTTGCTTGAAGTCAGAAACCTGCTGCAGCTTTCTGACCACTCCCCGCCCACACCCGGCCGTCATGATGGCGTCACGCCACAGGAGCAGAGGCGTGAGAGCGGTGTGGAAGCCACTTTCTGCTCTGACAGCTACTTTAACAGGAACTTAGCCATGACCCCTGACCTTTGTCCTCTGACTTCTGTCCCCTGACCCCTGACCGTGCGTGCTGCTTCTGCTCGGGCTGCTCCACTCTTTTATGCAGAACTCATTTTGACGTGTGAGCATGCTCGGACCCGCCCACCTTTACGTTGCCTCTGACTGGACACGAGCGTCGACCTACAGCAGCTGAGCGTTGCCGTGGTCACGCGGGGCACTTCGAGTTTTCTCCCGCCGAGGCTCGTCAGGAGAACACGCCCCTCAGCTGGAGAACCGCCGTGGCTGCACGAAGTCTGTACATGACGAATGGACACACCCACCTCGGCGTCACCTGTAGGTCAGAGATGTCCCGCTTCGGCGCGTCCCGTGTCATCACACGATCTGCTTGCTCTTCGGCTTCTCTGTGTGAGTGTCAGCTGATCTGAAGGCGGAGCATCGACGGCGCCTTTGACCAGCTGACGTCTGTCTGTTACATCCACATTCCCGCTGCCTGCAGATGGTCAGCTGACCTTTGAACCCAAAGTGATGCTTTTCAAAGAGGAGCGCGTTTTTATGAACTCAAGTATAAAGTTTTTATTTTTGTAAATAACTCAGATATAAAAATCATATTTAAGAAGAAAACGTTTAGCTCGCCGCCACCGTTGTGAGATCAGCCCGCACGTCCGCCTGACCGCTTGAATGTCGAAGCTCGTCTTCGACGCCTTCGTCTCGATGCGCTCACCCAGGATGGCGAGGTCCCAGCAGAGTCCCAGCCCCGCCTTAAAACAAATGTAAGAGCGCGTTATCAACACATGTGATTCTGATCAATCAGAGCCTGACAGGAAGCTGCACGACTACAAAATCTCTCTTTCTGTTTTAAACAGATTTTATTTTATTCTGAAAATGTTTGAATGAATTTAAATTTACGGAAGTTTCACGAGGAGCAAAAAACAAATATAAAAGTTGTACATTTACGAGGAAAACTATTTTTAAATGTTTCCTCGTTTGCTGCTTTAATCTGAAAATTCGACATCATAACCAAAATAAACAAATAGATTATTAGAGCCGCGTTAATGATAGCAGCCTGATGAGGTTTATTAGAAAAAATAATTTATAATCCTGAAAGGATAAATGTTTTTTATATTTAAAGACAAAATATTCCATCATGGCCCTGACGGGCTGCCGTAGGAACCACACCCAACGATTAAAACGCAGTCAAAATCCTTCCTGTTACAGCCTGGAAGGTTTTGGGAAACCTTGAATCCAAAGCAAGCGTGTTGGGGGAGGAGCTTCAGAGCAGCCTTGCTGGTTTCAGGAGGTCGGGAGGCGACGAAGGTGAGGAAGAGCAGTGGGACTGGAGGTTCAGGTGTATCTGCTGCCCCCTGCAGGTCGCTCACAAGATAAAGGTCACAGTCGAGGACGGGAAAAACGAAATGAAGCTGATTTCTGAGGACCTGCAGACAAGCTCCTCCCACCTCAGCCCGGCCATCAGGAGCAGCAGCCGCTCCAGTCATTGATCGATTGACCTCGTCTTTCAGTCTCAGTGACCCGAGACGAGAGGTCAACTTCGTCTTCAGCTTTCACTCCGTCGATCAATACCTGATCAGCTCATTGATCCCCTGTGATCGCCACCTGATCTGATCAATATGTTCACATTGACAGGCTGCCGTAGAGCAGCCAATAAAAATGCACCGCACTTAGCGTCATCACAGGCGTCAGCCAATCAGGTCACGTCATGAAAAACCCAAGAAGTCAAAGTGCTGCACACGAGTCTGGACGTGTGATCTTTGCACCTCCTCCTGGAGGAGGCGCGGCGGCACCCTCGGGCCGCGGGGGCGCCACCCTCGGGCCGCGGCGGCGCCTGTGTCAGGACCACCGCAGGTACAGAAAGATTAAAAAGCTCGAATATTTTCTGAGATTAAAGTCGTAATTTTATTAAAATGCTTTTTTCTACTTTTTGAATCTGAGAGAATATTACAAATATAATCGGACACGTTTCACAGGTTTAATTCTTAAATATTTCTTCTTCTAGTTTTCATTTAACAATTATAAATGACTCATTTTGAAAAGCACTTCCTGTTCCAGGCTGTAAAGTTCTGCATAATCTGACCTCCACTCTCACTCCAAACGCTAAGGCCTGATTGGTCAGCTTTTGGAAGCCTGCAGAGGAGCAGATGACCATATAAGGACGTCTGTGCCGAGGTGACGTCAGCCGTCACAGAGGCAGAAAAAAAGTTTTAAAGAAAAGCTCAGAGGTGACTTTGGTGTTTATAGATGAAGCTTTGATCATGTGACACGTTGACTTTTTGTGGCGTAACGTTAATCCTCCGTCCGTCCTTCTTTCGTTTCCTTCGCCCGTGTCGCCGTTCGCACCATGAATACAAATAAAAATATAAAATATTTTATTAAAAGTTTCTTTGGTGGAATCGGCGATGCCTTCGTGTTCAGCAGCAGCGTTTCTTTTTTCTTCTTCTGTTAGAATAAAACCAAAACGCGTTCGATCAAACGGACAGAGAAGCTTCGTGCGGCGATCCTGGAACAAAATCGTGTTTAACTTCCTGTTTAATGTTTTGTTTGTTTTTTCCTTTCATACGACGTTCAGTAGGTCAAAAAGTTCAAAACTGAGGAAGAAATCCCAGAATTCACACGTGTGTGTGCGTGCGTGCGTGTGTGCGTGCGTGAGTGTGTGAGTGTGTGTGTGTGAGTGTACGTGCGTGTGTGTACGTGCGTGTGTGAGTGTGTGTACGTGTGAGTGTGTGTGTACGTGTGAGTGTGTGTGTGAGTGTGTGTGTGTGTACGTGTGAGTGTGTGTGTGAGTGTGTGTGTGTGTACGTGTGAGTGTGTGTGTGTGTACGTGTGAGTGTGTGTACGTGTGAGTGTGTGTGTGTGAGTGTGTGAGAGACAGTTTTCTTGTTATGCAATAACTGTGCAGAGTAAGCCTGCAGTTCCAGTCTCTGCCAGTGGAGGGCGCTGCTGACCTGTGTGTGGATTAGGGATCAGTTAAAGGCCATATTTCATATTTTTCATATTTTTTATTGTATGATATTAATTTCTCTCATTAATGTTTATAGTTTTTTTCATGTTTTTTAGACTCCAGAGTTAAAAAACAAAACAAGAACAGCTGAGCGCTCTGCGTCTGTCGCTTCATATTTGAATAATAAAGTTTGTTTCTATTGAGATTTTTATTGTCATAACCAGGGAACGTTGAGTGTTGTACATATGAAAACGTTTTGAACCCAGAGGTGTTTTTAAAGCGCAGCGGCTGGAGGTTCACCGTGTTTTACAGAAAATAAAGAAATAAAGCTGAAACTGAAACGCTGACTCTTCCTTTGTTTCTGTGAAAAGTTTAAGTATCACAGAGGTGTGATGCTGCTTACTCTGGGAACCAGTGAACATACTGGGAGGTGTCTGCAGGAACATCGGGACCAATGACTGCTGAGCGGCGCTCCAGGACTGGGCGGAGGGGCTGCCGTTTCCCAAAATTCTGGTCAGTAGGCGGTACTTGTCTCTTGCTGCTGGATCTGTGTTCTGACCCTACGGTGGCTGATGCAGGACAAACATCTGCCAAGAGAGACCAACACGTTACACGGGGGGAGCTCTGAGGAGGACGCCGGTGACATCACGGACGGGTCATTCAGTAAAAAAAGGGCGGAGCAGCGAGACACTTGAGTTCTCACGGATGATTGGCTGCCATGAACAGCTGACTTGATCAGTGATGTCCTCTGCCTCTTACAGGCTGTAAAGTAAAACTAAAGAGGGATGGGGGAGGAACGACCTTTGACCTCTGAGGTGTTGTTGCTTGTGCAGGTCACCTGTGCAGGTGAGCAGTTGTTTACCTGAACACTGACGATGACCGTTCCCGAGCGGTGACGGTGTGGATCGGCCTGAGGAGCCTGATGATGAAGCTGTGAGCTTCAGCAGGTGAGGCGTTCGCTTCCTGGTTTCTGAGGATGATGACGTCAGAGCTCTTCGTCGCATTTGCCCCGATCAGTTTACGATGAGAGATCGGCACGAGCAGATGGTGGCGCTGACCTCTGTGTGGACGCGAGGACACCTCAGCCTGACTTTGGACCAGCTCGAGTCTGGGCTGCTAACGCTCTGAGCATGCTCAGACGACGACAGGCTTCAGACTGACTGATGAAGACGGAATGAAGTTGCTCAGGTAAACTCTGCAGGTGCAGAAGCAGATTGTTGAAGATCATTTCAGCTGCAGCTGATGAAAAATGGATGAAGAGCGCCCCCCAGAGGCAACTCCTGACTCTCAGGGCAGGTCAGGTCCTGTTCACACTCAGCACAGGGTCACTCTGACCTGCCAGCCAATCAGAAGGGAGCAGGTGCAGTTCGTCTTCCATCACCTTTAAAGCCAACCCTCTGATGATGTCATAGCGCACCTTACCTGCCTAAGGTGGATCTCAGAGCTGCAGATCACCACAAACTCCCCAAAACACGAGAGCATCGAAGAAGAAGAGAAAGAGCTCATTCTTTCATGTTTATGGAGGAAAAATTACCCCAGTTCAAAGGTCATCGGGCACTCCCTGAGCTGTGATCAGGTTTTCTGGAAGCTGCTTTCGAGCAGCAGCTCTGCTTTGCCCCTCTGTTTCATTCTGGTGGTCCCCACCTGTCCGTCATCACCTGTCTGTCATCACATGTCCGTCCCCACCTGTCTGTCATCACCTGTCTGTCTCCACCTGTCCGTCCCCACCTGTCCGTCATCACCTGTCTGTCTCCACCTGTCCGTCATCACCCGTCCGTCCCCACCTGTCCGTCATCACCCGTCTGTCATCACCTGTCCTCCTCCTGCGTTTGAAGTTGGAACCTCCAAACATTTCACCTTTTTACATTTCACAGTGAGTGAAATTATGTTCCCTGTGTGAAACCGAAACAAAATTCAGACTTTCTGCTGATAACGAGCTGAAATATATTCTTCTTTTTTTTTTTTGTAATTGAAGTCTTTATTTGTTTTTAACATTTAACCAAACAAAAACAAAACAAACCAACAAACAAACAACAACAGCAAAAAAAGACAGCTTCCAGTCCCATGGTTAAGTCACCTTTGCATTTTGGGTCTATTTTCAATAGTTACTATTGGTACACACAAAAAAGGGACAATAAAATCAAATTCTTAAGTTATTCCCTTACTGAGTGCCTAAACAAACATACAACACAGCAAGCATAAAGTTTAACTAAAGATAATTGCCCTGACAAAATAAAATCCAACAATCTCAGCCTAAAACACGTCCCCATGATTTGTCAAAACCCTCCCTATCATCATTAATCCTGGCCAAGAATTTTTCGTACGACACCATTTTCAGCATATTTTCTTCCCACCTATTATAGAGATGGTTCCTCCCACACACTGAGAATAACTCGGGCTGCTGCAATCACCCCCACCTTTATAACCACCAAATCATATTTTGAAACCCCAGGTAACACCGACCGATCCCCTAATAAGCACAGTCTTGGTGACAAGGGTATCATCAAACCAATCCACCTCCCTATTCTGTCCAATACTTTTTGCCAAAAGGGACAAACTCTCCCACATTCCCAAATAGCATGCATAAATGTCCCTGGATCTGAGCTACATTTCCAGCATATATTACTGGGACTGATTCCCATTCTATAAAGTTTGGACGGAGTGAAGTTCCATCTGTGTATTCATTTGTACTGAGTAAATGTACCCCTGGCCTCTCTTATATATTTATCGGAGAATGACAAAATTCTGCACCAGTCTTCTGTAGAAATTGCACAACTCAAATCTTGCTGCCATATAATCCTCAAGTTCTCACAGATCTCTTTTTTTGGATTGTTAAACAGTTTGTAGAGAACAGCTGCTCTGTGTGCTGAACCGGACAATTCTAAAAACTCCACCACTGTATTTGAGCTTTGAGTAAATTTTCCTTTGGTAATACAATCCCTTACTTGTAAATATTTCCAAAAAAGTTTCTCTTATCAAACCATATTTTTGGGGTATTTTGGCGAATGACGTAAACCCTCCTCCTGAGTAAAGATGACTTATCCTGTGTATGCCTTTGACAAGCCAATTCCTTCCAGAACACCTGTACAGCAGTGTTGTTCCATAGCGAGGTGTAAGGTTGTCTTAAATGAGATGCCATTTAAGATGCAATTTATCTTATAACCTGACAACCTTGAAAATGACTCAACACATGTGAGTAGCGCTGGTAGAGACTGCATGGGATCTGTTAATACTGCTAAGATGTCGTCAGCATATAGAAATAACTTGTGCTCCATACCCCCTGCATGAACACCTCTGATATCCCTGTTAGCTCGAATAGCCAAGGCCAGTGGTTCCAGAAATATTGTGAAGAGCAGCGGGGACAAACAACACCCCTGCTGGGTCCCGCGAGTGAGATGGAAAAACTCTGACACCAATCCATTTGTCAAAACTGCTGCCCTTGGACTTGCATATACAGTTTTGACCCAGTTACAACATCCAGGCCCAAACCCGAACCTTGCAAGGGTTGTCATGAGGAAGCCTTCTCGGCATCAAGCGAGAAGACCACAACCGGGGCTAGACTAGATTTGCTTTTGTGCATGAGATGAAGAAGTCTAATGTTATCAGCTGAAGACCTATTCTTAATAAAACCAACCTGATCACCATTGATGATATCTGGTAATATGTGATCTAAGCGGAAGGCCAAAACCTTCATCAAAATTTTGCGATCGACTCCTAAGAGGCTTACTGCCGGTAATTTGCCGGGTCATTAAATGTGCTCGGTAAGGAGCCTATTTCTAGTGCCTCAAGATAAACTTTATCAAGACTGGAGCTAAAATATCAATATATTTCTTATAATACTCAATCGGGAAGCCATCCAAGCCTGGATTTCCCATTTTTCATGGATGAGATCGCAGCTCTGACCTCTTCTTCAGTTATAGTCTTGTTTTCTGTTCCTCAGAATGAGTAGGTCATTGTAGACCTGAAAAAACGTCCTCACCACCTCCTCATTAAGTGCAGCAGCGGAGGTGTACAAATCTGATAAAATGATTTGAAAATTGAATTTATTTCTTTTGATGAGTAACCACTTGGCTGTCTTTCTTAATCATAGATATATTATTTAAATTTTCTTGCTGCTTCAGTTGCCTCGCTAATAGTCTATCATTCTTTGTTTTAAGCCTAAATAAGGCATACTCCGCCTTTTTGTTATAAATGTCATTCAGCTGGTATTTATCATTTGAGTATTGTCTCGCTAAATCCTTCTCCTATTCTCGTATTTCTTTATGTAAAGTTTTTTCCCGTTCTACATCACTTTTCTTTTGTCGCATATGCAATTATCTTTCCTCTTATATATGCTTTGGACGCTTCCCAAACTGTGGCTACTTTATCTGTGGAGCCCATATTGATTTCAAAGAAAATTTTAAGATCGTTTCTTAACTCCTCACTAAAACTGTTGTTCTGCAACAACATCGTGTTCAGCCTCCAGCGACCCGTCTTTGTTCTATCTGTGTTTAAATCCATTTGCACCTCTACCGTGGCATGATCACTAACGGCAATGGCACCAATCTCACAGTCGACAACTGAATCGACCAAAGACTTTGATATTAAGGCGAAATCTAACCTTGAATACTTTTTATGACAATTGGAGTAAAATGTATATTCCCTTGAACTAGGATTAACTAACCTCCAAATGTCCACTAGGCAAAGACCCTCCATCAGTAATCGAATAGCCTCTCTGTCCCTGGGTGTAGACCTGTCCCTGGGTTTGTTCTTATTGATTATCTCCGGCCAGTATTACCTGCCCCTCACGATCACCTATTATCTTGTTAATTCTGTGAAAAAAATCTGGCTCTTCTTTATTAGGTGCATAGAAATCACACAAACCCATTCGAACCCCACTGATTAAAGCTTCCGAGCATATAACGCGCCCTTCTTTATCATTATATTTTTTCAGCAACACGAAGCTTAATTTTGTATTAATAAGGATCAAAACACCATTTTGTTTACTTGAATATGAACTATGAAAAACGGAAATATATTCTGATGTTATTTTACTCAGAACATACCTTTTGAATTTTTAGAGTATTATTATATAAGTATATTTATGAACCCTTGAGATAGATATGTTTACCTGGTTACTCGGGTGGGGGGTGTCTCACAGGAAGTCTGCGTGGGTTCTCGCCCACAGGTGTGAGAGTGACTGGTTGTCTCGCTGTGTTAGCACCTGTCCAGGTGCTCTGTGGTAGCTTTAATATATAATAACATTAGACCATATCAAATGTAACGATTGTGTTAATTAATATGGCGAAATAACGAGACTGTGGAATTTTGTTGTTGTGGTTGAGGGCCATTTAAAATGATTTTATTTTGAAGGGGTTTACCGGAAGCTGTCGGCGCTGTTGACGCTGATTGGCTGCTTGCCTGCTGCGGCTCCTCGGAGCAGACGGACAAACATGGACGTCACATGTGAGAGAATGACCTGATCATGGACCGTAGAGCCCGCCGCGGGAACAACCAGCACCGACACACAGGTACCGGGGGACCGAAGGGGCCGAGGAGAACGGGCCGTGTTTCACGCGCGACTCGGAGCGACCGCCGCGCTAGCTGCGGGTGGAACTAGCTTAACGGAACCGCGTTTAATGTCAACATCTACAGCTGCCCGGTGTGCGAACCGGGAGGAACGGAACCGTGCTCCAGCGGGCCTCGGTGGGCTCGCCGTGATCTCGCTGTCCGCGAAAGCGGGTCGCGTTGCGGTAAACGCGCAGAACGGGACTCAAAAACGAGCGCACCCAGGCGGGCATTCTCCGTCCGATAATGGAACCCGCGTCCTGCTGGGGCCGCTCGGCGCTCCGGCGGCGGCCAGCGTCGGTCTGCGGGCTCAGAGAAGGCCTAACCCGGAGCTATGTGGTGGTTTCACCGTGGTTCGGTTTTCGGACGTTCTTCAGTCTCGAACCTGTTTATTGAAGCGTGGAAATGACGCGTGCAGAGCCCTGTCCGATAATGGAACCCCGCTGGGGATGTTGTGGAGGAGGTTTTGGATGTCCCGCAGCTGATGTCCCCCCAGCACCAGCACCTGTCTGCACACCTGTCTGTACACCTGTCTGTCTCCTTGTTGCACCTGCGAGTCATGTTCAGCGGGGGACAAATTAAAGGAAAAGCCTGCACGAAGGAAGCTGCGGCTGCTTTCTCTTCTGCATCACTGAGCTCTGAGCTCCGGCTCTCCACCATCATCCTCAAACTCCTGAAGGTAGACAGGGCCCTCTAACCTGCAGCCACAAAGCCTGGGCTCAGGTGAAATCCACGGAGGCTCCTTCCTCCTCCTCAGTCAGAGCCAAGCTCACCTTCCCGTTTTTTTTCCTTTAATTTGTCCCTGTCTGTGTGTGTTGTAGGTTTGCTCTCGTGGAGAATGAAATCATCAGATTATTAAGGTAAAAACGGACAAATCAGAAATCAGCACGGTGAGCTCGATCATCTGATCATCTGGTTGCCGGTTCGAGCCCCGGCTCGGACAGTCTCGGTCGTTGTGTCCTTGGGCAAGACACTTCACCTACCGCCTACTGGTGGTGGTCAGAGGGGCCGATGGCGCGATATGGCAGCCTCGCTTCTGTCAGTCTGCCCCAGGGCAGCTGTGGCTACAACTGTAGCTGCCTCCACCAGTGAGTGAATGTGAGAGTGAATGAATAGTGGAATTGTAAAGCTCTATATAAATGCAATCCATTATTATTATTATTATTATTAAAACTGATCAATACCGATCGATCAGTTTGCTGCTGATACAAACAGCAATCAATACAGGGAGTGCAGAATTATTAGGCAAGTTGTATTTTTGAGGAATAATGTTATTATTGAACAACAACCATGTTCTCAATGAACCCAAAAAACTCATTAATATCAAAGCTGAATGTTTTTGGAAGTAGTTTTTAGTTTGTTTTTAGTTTTAGCTATTTTAGGGGGATATCTGTGTGTGCAGGTGACTATTACTGTGCAGAATTATTAGGGAACTTAACAAAAAACAAATATATACCCATTTCAATTATTTATTTTTACCAGTGAAACCAATATAACATCTCCACATTCACAAATATACATTTCTGACATTCAAAAACAAAACAAAAACAAATCAGCGACCAATATAGCCACCTTTCTTTGCAAGGACACTCAAAAGCCTGCCATCCATGGATTCTGTCAGTGTTTTGATCTGTTCACCATCAACATTGCGTGCAGCAGCAACCACAGCCTCCCAGACACTGTTCAGAGAGGTGTACTGTTTTCCCTCCTTGTAAATCTCACATTTGATGATGGACCACAGGTTCTCAATGGGGTTCAGATCAGGTGAACAAGGAGGCCATGTCATTAGTTTTTCTTCTTTTATACCCTTTCTTGCCAGCCACGCTGTGGAGTACTTGGACGCGTGTGATGGAGCATTGTCCTGCATGAAAATCATGTTTTTCTTGAAGGATGCAGACTTCTTCCTGTACCACTGCTTGAAGAAGGTGTCTTCCAGAAACTGGCAGTAGGACTGGGAGTTGAGCTTGACTCCACCCTCAACCCGAAAAGGCCCCACAAGCTCATCTTTGATGATACCAGCCCAAACCAGTACTCCACCTCCACCTTGCTGGCGTCTGAGTCGGACTGGAGCTCTCTGCCCTTTACCAATCCAGCCACGGGCCCATCCATCTGGCCCATCAAGACTCACTCTCATTTCATCCGTCCATAAAACCTTAGAAAAACCAGTCTTGAGATATTTCTTGGCCCAGTCTTGACGTTTCAGCTTGTGTGTCTTGTTCAGTGGTGGTCGTCTTTCAGCCTTTCTTACCTTGGCCATGTCTCTGAGTATTGCACACCTTGTGCTTTTGGGCACTCCAGTGATGTTGCAGCTCTGAAATATGGCCAAACTGGTGGCAAGTGGCATCTTGGCAGCTGCACGCTTGACTTTTCTCAGTTCATGGGCAGTTATTTTGCGCCTTGGTTTTTCCACACGCTTCTTGCGACCCTGTTGACTATTTTGAATGAAACGCTTGATTGTTCGATGATCACGCTTCAGAAGCTTTGCAATTTTGAGACTGCTGCATCCCTCTGCAAGATATCTCACTATTTTTGACTTTTCTGAGCCTGTCAAGTCCTTCTTTTGACCCATTTTGCCAAAGGAAAGGACGTTGCCTAATAATTATGCACACCTGATATAGGGTGTTGATGTCATTAGACCACACCCCTTCTCATTACAGAGATGCACATCACCTAATATGCTTAATTGGTAGTAGGCTTTCGAGCCTATACAGCTTGGAGTAAGACAACATGCATGAAGAGGATGATGTGGACAAAATACTCATTTCCTAATAATTCTGCACTCCCTGTAGATTCATATTTTCATTGTACGGCAGGTCAGCGATTAACAAAGGAGGAAAAGTGAACACATGAGCAGCAACAATGGAGGAAATAAAAATAAATATATTTAAAAATAAATTCAATAAAATATAAAAAAGAACTCAAAATAACTCGAACTGAAAATGAAATGTTAATAATTCTGATGTGAAACCAGCTTCATGCAAGTCACATGACTTCCTTCCTGAGGCCTGGCTTGGATGCGATTGGTCCGTGTGACTAGAACAGGTAAACGGCTGCGGCTGCAGCTGGCGTTTGTGTTGGCAGACGCGGCGGCGAGGAAACCTGAGACGCCTGCAGGACGTGTCGCTTCTTGTAAAGAATTTGTAGCTGCAGAGCGAAGCCGCGGTCATGTGACGGATCACAAAGAGCGCACTCAGGAGCGTGTCAGACGCTGATAACGTACCTGCTGCACACCTGAAGGCTGAAAACTGCCCAGACTGTATGATGTCATCAGAGGGCGTGGCCTTGCAGCAGTTATTTAAATAAGGCTCCTGATTGGACGTCTGTGGTTTTTTTGGCAGGGTCGGTCCCGGCTCGCAGGCGTGCTGACAGGGGCGCTCCTGTCTCGTGTTAGAAATGAGACCTGCTGTTCAGACCTTTGATACGTGAAGGTGACCTTTAACCTTTACTCTGACTGAGCTGAAACGGAGCTGGTTACATATGAGGAGGTTATTATCATTGTAACCATAAAGGGGGCGTGGTCACATTCATCACATTCATCTTCATAATCTGACCTCCGGTGTAACACCCGGATGACCTTTGACCTGACTAACTGTAAATAGTGATGGACTGAATTTGTGGGGCAGCAGGTAGTTGGTGGGTCGACTCTGAGAGCCGGTCAGGAGCTGGTTTAGTTTTAGTGGTTTGTGGATGAGGACTGGTTAGTGCTGGTTTTAGGGGTGCAGAATGTGGTGGAATGGGAGCGTTACGAGTCGACTGGAGTATAAACTGGAACGCCGCGTCTGCAGACTTGCGGCTCAGCATTCTTCCTGTGATGCGTTCACTGCCTCCGCACTGAACTGGGACGCGTGAGCGACTCTGTTTCCAGGAGATTACGCAACGATTCAGCCTCCAACATTTGGGCGGTTTCATGTCCCGAACGTTGCTGCGGGGCGTGAGCTGACAGTTATGTAACGGGACTGGTCGGGCTGACCTCTGACCTCTGTCTGCCGGTCCTCCTGTGATGGAAGTGTTTTTGAACGGTCGCCACACGTCCGCGTTTTTAAAAAGGCCTCGGAGGTTTCCTGAAGCTGAAGTCTGCAGGGACTATTTTCAGCAGTGGATTGATCCAGTCAGTGCAAGATGACTTCCTGTGACTGAAGTGGACTCAGAAGGGGGAAGCTGAACTTTGACCTCTGACCCGTTAGCTGTGCGTGGTGTCATGGATTCAGCGGTCTGAGCGTGCTCTGCCATGTTGGCCGACGTCCAGAGTTTTTTCCCTTTTCCTTTAGAATAACACGAGTGAACTTTAGATCGATTTAGTGGCCTTTTAGAGCAGAGTCTGAAAAATGACCTCTGACCTCGGTGGGGAGGTGGGTGTCAGCCATGTTGGAACAACAACACGCAGAAGACACAGCGTGCGTGTTGTTGAGGAAAACGGCTGATTGGTCTGATTCTTGTGTCGCTCTACACGGCGCAGTTCCTGCCCAACACGCACGCTGCCGTGGATTAGTTTGCTGCCCCATATATGGAGGAGACGGGGATCGAACCAGCGACCTACAGCATCACCAAACAGAGGTCAAAGGTCATTTTTAGTCTGTTGGACCATGCAGGGGTCGCTCAGTCAGGACGATCACACCGCACACTCGGTGTTTGCCTGCAGCTGTCGTGTTTTGAATCTGTGATTTTATTTTGAAAGGGTAGCATATTTGTTTTGGGTATAACTTCCTGTTTTAGGGCAGACAGGAAGTCTGACTGCTGGCTCCAGAGGAAGTGCAGGTTTGCTGCTTGGTGACGGTCAGCTGTTTGTTTCGGTGCTCTTCAGTTTTTATTCTAGTGGCTCACCTGTGCACAGGTGAGCCTGTCTGTCCTTCAGTTTATTGCTGAGCCTCCAAACCTTCAACACTAAAACAAACACACACACACACACACACACACACACACACACACACACACACACACACACACACACACACAGACAGATCCTGTTTCAGGATGTCCTCTGTAATCCATTCCTGTCTCCTGCTCTCTCGTGTCCTCCATGTTTATCCTCCTGTTCAGGTGCTCACCTGGACTCACCTGACATCAGTCAGGTTAATATGACACTAACAATAACAATAATAATAACATGATGCTGATGACGGTTTGTAAGCAGCAGACACTGTGACGAATAGCGTTTTATTTCCTGTGCTGTCATTGGTGTTTCCTGATGTCATCACTGTTCTCCGTGATGACATCATCGTCCTATATGGGAACAGGAGCTGTGGTCTGAGGTGTGAATGAAGCAGACAGCTGAAGCTTCGTCCTGCTGCCTGTTTGTGTGTCTCGGTTGTTCTTCTTCGTCACGGTTGCTGCATCATCATCATGTGACTTAATTTTGGAAGCTGGCAGTGTGTCCTCGGAGCTCCGGCGCTCTGTGGACAGACTAAATTTAGACTCGTGTATCTGGATCTCCTTCCGTGCTGTCTGTGTGAGGAATATTCCAGATGGCGGTCAGAGTTTAAGGAGCAGCCGGAGCGTCGCTGACCGTCCCGGGCCTTTGTGACGATGCTTTAAATAGCTCGGCTTGCTGGGGGATTCTAAGCTCCGAGGGCCGCAGCCGAGGACGGGTCGGGACACGAGAGCAGAGCTTCAGTCAGACGGACTGAAGGCGACTCTGAGGAATAACGCACGTCCAGACAGAGTTATGGGACATTTCAGCTCCCTGCTGTCATCAGATTGAAGAATTCATTTAATTATGGACTAAATAACTTTGCTGCTGTGGATTCTGCGCTCAGGTGAGCACAGACGCGCCTCACCTGTAACTGGATGACATCACATGTACATGTGTCACAGGTGACACACGCACCTGTCCAGGCAGACTCCGCCTCCTTCCTGTGCTTGGAGCTGGACTGATGAGCACCTTCAGTGAGAGTTCGCCTGTTCCCCTTTAACACACGTGAACGTGGTTGGCGACGCTGCACGGTTCCGTGAGGAGACTCGGTGACAAACTCATCGAGTCTCCGGCAGCTGCGCTGTGGGGCTCTGAAGGAGGTGAGACCTGCTGAGCTCAGCGTGGCGGTCGTAACGAAGAGTTTTAGTGTTTGTTTTAAAGAGACCACAGAAGAAGAAGGCCGGTGCAGTTGGAGTGACAGGGACTCGGTGACATCACGATGATGATGATGCCGGTCGGCTTCACTGAGGTTGTTCTTCAGAAAGCTGCACATTCCTGAAGCTCCAGAAGTGTGGAGCCTGGAGCAGGATCAGAAGTGCGTCCTTCACTGTTTCCCCATGAAACCACCTGATGACCCGATGACCTCACCTGTGCCTCAGCGAATCTCACGCACACATCAGAGGTTCTGGGTCGTTCTGAGGGCGGTCCCAGTAAGCTGCTCAGGCAGAGCGCGTGCTCGCTGACCTCTGATGCACGCTCTGTGGTTTTGTTCTGGTCCCTCAGCGAACTGCGCGCCGCTGAGTAATCACCTGACGTTTTTCGAGGGTGCAGAAAGCATCCAAGTAAAACTTGAGTGGGCGTGGTTCAGGTGCACATCAGCCCAGCAGATCACCGACTGTCAGGGTTAAAGGTCGGGGTTTTATCCGGGTTAAATGTGTTTACGGTGTGGAGGTGAACTACTGAGCATGCTCGTACGGTTCCCTCGGTCTGCTCTCTGCGCCGTTCGGTATGACTAACGTTAGGTAACGGGCGCCGCGGCCTCGGAGGGGTGGACGGGGGGAAGTTTAATGGTCTGACAGGAAATAAAAAATAAAATCTCAGACTGGGACTGGACGCTTCCTGATTGGACACAGGGTCACATGCTCGTCCTAACGGACCAATAACAATAGTGTTGTCGTCACCGACGCTCACACAAACACACGACCCTTTCTGGGCTCACGCCCTTTTCCTGAGATCTGATTGGTCAGCAGGCGATGGTTTCTTACCTGTCGATCTCTAATCTCGAACGGTGAGGTGTGCGGCATTGGTTACCATGGTGATGTACCTGGTAAGAAGTGAAGCACCTTCGTAACACCCAGAGCCTGATGGGAAAATGTCAGCGAGTGACCGCAGCTGCAGGCAGTCATGTGACAGTGATGTCACTGAGGCTGCTGATGCCAGTGAGTGACTGGAGCGTGACGCCCCGGGAGACACAGAGGCGCTGTGATTCAACAAACCCCGCCCCCAGCGGCTAGTACCAGTTACCACACACACACACACTCAGACACACACACAGACACACACACACACACACACTCAGACACACACACTCAGACACACACACACACACACTCAGACACACACACACAGACACACAGACACACACACACACAGACACACACACACTCAGACACACACAGACACACACACACACTCAGACACACACACACACACACACTCAGACACACACACACACACACACACAGACACACACACACAGACACACACACACACACACACACTCAGACACACACACACACTCAGACACACAGACACACACACACAGACACACCCACTTCCTGTTTGCTGTCACCTCTTCTTCGGGGGAAACAGAGCGCCGCTTTCACACCTTCCTGCCTCGTCGCTCGCGCTCACACTGGAAATGAAAGCTCTATTTTTCTCCCTCGCTGCACCGCTCACTTCCTGTGGCAGCCGCTCACTCTAACGCGCTGCAGCGAGCGAGGCGTGTGACTGACAGCTCGTCAGCCTGGACGCACGGACCGATCCACGATCACAGTAAGAGCCCGTTTGTGTTTGTTCGCGTGTTAGGCTTCGTCGCGCTCGTGGTCAGTAAAACCTCGCCGTCTTCTTAGCTCGGCACCTCGGCACGGTCCCGCCGGAGCTGCCAGATTGGTCGGTGTGGCGATCGATGCGTGGCTCAGCAGGAAGTGAAGCGTGGAGTCTGTGAAAGTTAGAGACCCGGGCAGAGCTCAGACACTCCTCTCACACACTCACGCTCACACACATGCAGTAAGGGTCCTCACTGTTTGAGCTGAAACCTCTGAACAGAACAGCACACCTGAGCCTCACCTGGGCGGAGTCAGGCATCGACAGCTCAGGCGTTTGGCCCAAACAACACACCTGACATGTGGCTGACATCACCTGAGTCAGAGCCAGGTGTGACAGGTGATCAGCTGATGTTTGGTTTGCACAGGTGCAGATGTCTGTGTGACACAGGACGATGCTGGGATAGGAGCAGATGGAGGCAGATGATTGGCCGTACCTGTAGGTCAGATCTGATCTTCAGGTGTGACCTCCTGCTCGTGGTTCCACGTTTGTACTACACAGTTTCATGTATTTTGGTGACCTCATTACACACCTGTGTTACTTTCCCTCACGCCGTATCATCGCAGCGTTGACCTCTAACCAGCGTCAGGGAGCGTGAGAAAACCAGGCGCTTCTTCAGGTGTGCGAGAGAAACCGCCGCTCGCAGCGGAGGAGAGGTTCCGGTTTCAGCTGCGATCGGGATTATTATTAACCGTTTCACTTCCTCTTAGGTGCTTCAACTTCCTGCTGCGCTCGAACAGTTTGTTGAAGTGTTTGAGGGACTCTGTTTAAAGGGTCAGAGGTTAGACTGCTGCAGAGAGGGAGGCCCGACACCGACAGCCCCACCGTGTTTGTGCCGTTTGGTGCGTTTTAATGACAACAGGTTAGGCGAGCTTACTGTCCAGAGAGGCGGAGCTCTGGTTTGATGAGAGGAGTTTGCTCCACCCTTTTGTCCAAACTGCTGGAGACAAAAAGCTCAAATGTAAAAAGCAGACCTCAGGAGTGACTTAAACCAGCGGGTGATGTCTGTGTTCTGGAGGTCAGAGGTCAGAGTGCGGTTGTGCTGAAATGCCCCTCACGCTTGGCAACGGCGGGGTTTTAAAGGTTTGAGTGTTTGATGCTGGTCTGTGAGGAAATCTGCTGCGTCTCTGGGATTTCCAGTGTGTGTGTGTGTGTGTGTGTGCGTTTCCACTGTTGCATATTAAAAAGGGAACTGACTGATGAAAGCAGCTGTTTCAGCTGAAATTTCTGTGATAACTTCCCGGCTCAGCAAACACAGGCTGGTGCGTTTGATTTCAAGACCAGGGCGCGCCGTCTGATGTCACATTTATTTAACCAGGTCGGACCCCTCAGGTGTGCGCAGACAGCAGGCGACACGCTGTGTTTACATGAACACCAGCAGATTCTACCTGTGAACTGCTCGAGCTCCGCACCCGAGCCCGCGTTCACCTGGTGCAGACTGGGTTTATGAACTGGTTCAGACTGGGTTTATGAACTGGTGCAGACTGGGTTTATGAACTGGTGCAGACTGGGTTTATGAACTGGTTCAGACTGGGTTTATGAACTGGTGCAGACTGGGTCAGTGTTGGTTTAGACTTTCAGCCCATGCGTGTTCCTGTGTCACGGAGCTGAATGGGTTTGTTTCTGGCTCATGTTTGACTTTACACTCGTGTTTCAGGCTTCACAGCGTGGGCCGGGCCTGGTCTTGGTCTGAAGGTGTCAGGTAACAGTGTTTGGGGGTTTTCCTTTCCTAGTAAACGGTTATTTTGTCACCGGGGGAAGTTGTCGTATCTGCACAGGATGAAGTATTTTAGTGTTTACCACAGCAGCTGACTGTGACTCACTTCAGCTCAGTTTCTCCTTTTCTTATTCGAGGTGCTGCCCAGAGCCCCGCCCCTCCCCCGGGGTGTTTAGATATTTCATGTGTGGATGCGTGCGCCATCATCCAGGTGAGATATATCGTAGAAAGCTTCCACTGAAACATGAAGACGAACTCAGATGCTGAGCTTTACTCTGGTTTTAGATCAGCTCAGGTCCAACCGAGGCTTTTCTGACTCTTACGCAGAACCTGGTGACAAATATGGATGAGAAGCTTTGCAGCATCTCAGGTTATGCTGAAGGGTTTTAACTGGGATTCTGCTCATGGAGACTGGTTTGGTTTTACTCTGGGTTGGGATGGGCTCGTTTGGGGTCTGATTCATCTTGGACCTTGGTTTTGGACCAGTTTCAGGCCGGTTTAAACTGGTCTGGCGAGCTCCTGTAGGCGGGTCCGTCTCTTCGGGCGTCCCTGTGATGCTGGGATGGAAACTCCTCGGTGGGCGGTGTTGTGTGTGGATGTGCAAACTGCTGAGGGGGTGGAGGTGTGTTTGTGCTCGGTGATGACGGACAGCAGGTTTGTGTTAAAGAGATAACGCCGTGTTTTATCACCTCGCTCGTCACGCTGTGTGACGTCATTGATGAACAGGAAGCAGGTCGCCTGTCCGCTTCCTGTTTGCCAGCTGACCTCTGACCCTCCGATTGCTGCACTTCCTCTTCAACTGGTCCCTCTCACTTTCACCCTGCGATGACAGCGACGAGCGCGGCGCCGCCCTGCGCGACTGAATATCTCCTCCTCACAGAACAGGAAGGAAAGCAGCTGTTTGGACGCGTCTGCTGACATCAGCTGTAAAAGTTTAAATCGAGTCTGAGCTGAAGAAGCGACCGTGCCATCAATAAACCATGAAGAAGAATCGCTCTGATATTCTCAGGTGAATCGGAGGCGCTGAGCGTTTATGCTGCGGTGGAGCCGCGACTGAAAAACGCTCGTTTTAAACTTAAAGCTGTGATCGGAGTTTGTCCGAACGCCGTCGCTCACGCTGACGTTTCCCGGGTTTCCCGAACGCAGCGCTCAGCTGGTCTGTAATTCATGTTTAATGTTAATATCAAATGATTGTTTACCTGCGCGCGGCGCTGTGCGGCGCACTGCGGTCATGTGATCATGTGCCTTTTAAATCCATACTAACCAAACTCGGCACACGGCTGTGCCCGCTGATGGAGATGTCTTCAGGTTGCCTAGCAACCAGCTAATCACAGAGCCCAGTGCTGTAACGTGAACATTAGTGACATCAGCAGAATCAGTAAAAAGTTTTTATTTCACGTTTTCCCTTCATTTGTTTGTTTTTTCTTTTTTGCAGATTAATTTTCTGATTATTGTTTATTTGGATTTGATGGTCCGTTCACTTCCTGTCCGTTCACTTCCTGTCCGTTCACTTCCTGTCTGTTCACGTCCTGTCCGTTCACGTCCTGTCCGTTCACTTCCTGTCTGTTCACTTCCTGTCCGTTCACTTCCTGTCTGTTCACGTCCTGTCCGTTCACTTCCTGTCCGTTCACTTCCTGTCCGTTCACGTCCTGTCCGTTCACTTCCTGTCCGTTCACGTCCTGTCCGTTCACTTCCTGTCCGTTCACTTCCTGTCCGTTCACTTCCTGTCAGATCTGAATGATCAGTGATGTGTCGAGTTTTTAAATCGGGTTCTTCGCTGTGACGTCACGTGATGGCGTGAAAACATCAGTGAGAGGCTCCACAGCCAATCAGAGGAGAGAGAGTTTACAGTTAGAGAAGACTGATTTGAAACTGCGAGTCATCGTCCCGACCTCCAGCACATCATGTGTGTCAGATTTAAGTAATAATCTCATTTAACTAATTTGAAAAAGTAATCTATTACCCTGGAGCGTATCAGCTTACTGTCAAGTTGGTGTAAATAACGGCGTTGGGCCACGCCTGCTGGTGATGTCACGTTTGCAGTAATGGATTTGGTATGACTGACTGTATTTTCTGCTGCTGTTCATCTGCAAGCTGCTTTGCAGCCCGCCTGCTGTCCCGGCTGTGGTGACCTGTGCTCTCTGTGTCCTGCAGTGGAGGATCGACAGGAGGCATGACCGAGGAGAAATGTCCCCAGCTGGTGGACTACTTTGTAGTGGCTGGCCTGGACCCCGCGGGGCCGTGGAGGCCCCTGGACGAGGATGGGAAGGCCGCCGCCGCCTCCTCGACGACGTCCTCGTCTTCTTCCTCGACGGGCCGGGCGGCAGAGCCCGTGACGGACCTGGTGGTGATCGCCCGGGGGCTCGGGGAGGACGTTCCCGAGGGCTTCACCTGCATCGAGAAGACGCTGGGCGGACACTCGGCCGAGCTGAGCGCCGGCCTCATCAACAACCCGCACCTGTACCTGTGTTACCGCCGAGGGCGGGACAAGCCGCCCATCCTGGACCTGGGGTGAGACGCACACACGTTTGTGGTTATGAGCTGTGATTGTGTTTAAATCCTCAGACTGGTGCCGGCACGATTTCCACCTGAGAGCCGACTGATTTTGTCGTGTTTGATCGATTCAGAGTTGATTTTTCCATTTTTGTGAGAATTTAACATTAAAAACATTCGACGTGTTTTATTTTGCATCAGCTGTATATCAATAAGAAATCCTCGTTATGTTTTACAGTGTGAAGATTTTCCTAAACACGAGACTTTTTTCATCCAGCGCTCTTGTTTTGTGGTATCTGTCTGTGACAGCTGGAGCGTGCGAGGCTCTGATGCAGCTGCAGGGTTTCTGGCTCGTGCGGTGCTTATTAAAGCCGAGGTTATGTCATCCACAGGATTATGTAACGCAGTGGGCAGGCCGTCGTGCTCTCTCATGTTGGCCTCGTTGGTTTACACTCAGCTTAGTCCTTTCAGATTAGGTGTTTAATCTCTGACTTCATGGAGTGTAGCAGCAGGTGGAGCTGCAGGTTTGGACAGACCTCCAACCTCAGAGGGAACCCAGCCTTGTCCGCCTCCTGTTAGCAAGATAGGTGACAGTGGGGAGGAAGAACTCTGTTTAAACAGGAAGGACAGTCGTCTGAGGGACTGGTTGGGGGTGAGCAGGGCTCTAGAGTGCGACCAAATTTTTCAGTGGTGCGACTAAAAAAAAATATTTGGTCGCACCTGTGCGACCAACTGTTCAGGTAACAAAAAAAAAATCTCTGCAACTCTCCGTGTGGTCAACAACAGACGCACATTTTGCCCCTATCGTGGACTAAACCAATCAGAGATAGTCAGGGGCGGGACCTCTCTGATTGGCCGTGGTCCAGTTGAAAGTGCAGGTGGAAGAGAGAGGTGAGTAGCTTGAATAAAGCGATATCGATTCATTAAGGGATTCCACACAAAGACGTAAACACGGAGCGGACCCGACGCATCAGAATCAGCTTGGTCTTTCTCGGCTTTCTCACCCGACGGCCCGAACACGGACACGCCGTCGGAGCTCAGCGATTCTGATGCGTCGGGTCTGCTCTGTGTTTCCGTCTTTTTGTGCTGATTCTGAGCTGCAGGTTTTGTCTCTCCAACCAAAATTGCAGAATATTTTTAAGGTTATCTGCTATAAAAAGCCAGACCAGGAAAATCTCCTTCATGTTTTTCTGTTTTATTCTCAGTTACTTTCACACAAAGGCATCTGCTGTGATGTTCACAATGCTGATGAAGTCTCACATGTATCAGTACTGATAAATGATCAGAATTATAATATTTCTGACTGTCTGAGGCTAAATTTAATCGAATCAGGACTTTGAGAACCTGAATCGAATGGATTATAGAGATCAGTGATGATGCCCAGCCCTAGTGAGCAGCCTGGGCCTGACAGAGTGGATGCAGCTGTAATAAGAAAAGATGAAAAGAACGATTGATAACTTTTCTGTTAAGTTAAGGCCTGATCCGTCTGAAATTCATAGCCAGCTCTGACACGGTGCCATCAATCTTTGAATGCTGAAAAAGCAGCAGAGTATCCAGGAAACACATTATATGCTGCAGTAAATGCACTGCAGTGTCCCCTCTCCCCACGGCCTTTCAGCAGCAAACAGGTCGTCAGAGGAGCCGAGATGATGACTAAGTTTAACATTTTCTACAATATTGACAAAGCACTTTAAGCACAAGTTTGTTAGTTAATAATTTAGAAATGAATATTGTCTGTATGGACTTCCCCCCCAAGAAAGTGCACATGTCAAACTGCGGTGTTAAGCGATGCGGTTGAAAAATTTGAGTGTGCCTAAATGTTTAAAGTTAGGCGTACCGGGGCGCCCATGTCAAAAAGTTAGTCTAGAGCCCTGGGGAGGGAGGGAGAGGGTGAGAAAAGGTGTGAGCAGCGTTCCTCCCTGCGGCGGTTCAGGCTCTGTGGTTAGCGATCATCGCTCTGATGCACTGCCCTCTCTGCAGGGTTCTGTACGAGGGGAAGGAGCAGCTGAAGCAGGGCTGGTACGTTATTGAAACCACGCCGTACAGCCGCTCAGCGAGCCTGAGCGCGGGCGGCGCCCCCACGGCTCATCGGGTCTTCCTGACGTACCGCCGGGCTCTGGACTCGCAGGGCCTCCACACGCTGGGCGTCACCGACATCGCCCTGCTGCTGCCCAGCAAGGGCGAGGTGGCGCCGCACACCTTCTGCAGAGTCGACAAGAACCTGAACACGGGCATGGTGAGTGGGGGGAGGCGGGGGTGTTTCAGGGGTTTGAGCCCCCCTGTGAGTGCTGCGTCACTGACCCTGTCGCTGTGCTGCTGTTTGTGTGTCTGCAGTGGGGTCCAGCACTGCACGTGTGCTACAAGAGAGCCGTGGCTACAGCCAACGCCCTGGTGTTCGAGGCCGGTGAGTACCCGCGTGACCCCGTGTGTTTTCAGCCTCCTGCAGGAGGGCGAGAGTTAGAAAAGCTGCTGGTGCAGAGACACGGGGAGGTTTCCCCAGTCTGTGCAGCACAGCTCCCAGCTGCTCACATAGGTGATGGTTTTCATCATATGGAGCTCCCAGTACGCAGGGAGAAGGTGGAAAACCAGAACTGAGGAATAAATCCAACAGAAAAAGTCAGGATCTGTGCTGGAGTAATCAGAGTATCGCTGCCCGCAGATCTGATCAGCCGCTACCCGGAGGAGGACCTGGACTCGTTTCCTCTGCCCGAGTCGGTGCCGGTCTTCTGCCTGCCGATGGGCGTCACCGTGGAGAGCTGGCCTCAGAACACCAAGTACCAGCTGCCCGTCTTCTCCACCTTCGTCCTCACCTCCGCCTCCGGGGACAAGGTGGGTTAACTGGAACCACAGGTGATCAGCGGGTGGAGGTGATCCGTTGGGTTGTTTACTGTTTGTGATTAAAATGTTTGGCAGTTACAACTTTGATGCTTTAAAACCATCAGATCAGATAAAAACCATAACAACCAGAGCATGGAGGTGGTCGTTCAGTCCGACCTCTGAACCATAAACTGGCTCCTAACTCGAGCATGAACCGCTGTTACGTCTCCATCTTTGCTTCGTCCCTGCAGGTTTACGGCGCCGCCATCCAGTTTTACGAGTCGTTCTGCAGAGAGCTGCTGTCGGAGCGGCAGAGCATCCGCCTCGGCCTGCTGAGCGTCGTCGACCGGCGGCCCATCACCAACCGCAGCCTGCAGGTGAAGAAGAGCATCTGCGTCCTCTCTCACTGGCCCTTCTTCACCGTCTTCCAGAAGTTCCTCACCTTCGTCTACAGATACTCCATCTCCGGGCCCCACGTGCTGCCGATCGAGAAGTCCGTGAACCGTCTTCTCTCTCGGTCAGAGGCCTTCACACCGGCCTCTGACTGATAAACGTCTGCCAGCTGATTAAAAGCACGTATGATCTGTGCACAGAAGCGATGTGTACTGATGTCCGCTTCCTGTTTTTTTTTGTTCCCCTCCTGCAGACACATCTCCAGCTTCATGCACAACGTCCCGTTTCCTTCCCCTCAGCGTCCTCGAATCCTCGTTCAGGTAAGACCCAACGAACCGACCGTGCAAATGTTTCGCCTTCTGAAACGTTCACAGCGCAGTATTGTTGTTCCACACTGATACAATAAACCTGACGCAGGTTTGTGTGAGCTGGAACAGGAAGTGTTTGTCCTCCAGGTCATTGCATTTGCATTAGATTTCTTCCTGCAGAGCGCCTCGACGCTGCACGGTGGACAAATGTGTTATTTGTGTGACTGCTTCCTCTTAAAGGCAGCTCTTCCTCCCCACAGTTGCCAAGTTTTCCCTCTGATGGACAGTGTCAATAAAACTGAGATCAAACGTGACTGAAGTTGTGTAATTATCCTCATGTTGTAGATCGGATCGTGAAAAACACGTAGCTGGACGAAAACGCTGTGACTTTATTCTTTCCTCCCTCCTGACAGGACGTAGGAGGCGATCTGTTTGCAGAACAAACCGGGTAACGGCGCCCACTCAGAGCCTCTCCATGAATCACTCTCATCCTGAAATCATGATTTTTAACAAGAAACAAACCTGGGTGATGATCAGTGAGGGCTTCACGTGTGATTTTACTTGATTTGGATTAATCACGTCACAGTCGCTCGTTTATTCCTGGACTTTACCAGTGCGGCTTTGCATGAGTCACAGTTCAGAATAATCCTTCTTTGTCTGGTACTCGGTTCAAAGATCCTTTTAGTTCTTGAGAAGATGGTGTGTGTGTGTGTGTCTGTGTGTGTGTGTGTACTGATGCCAGCTGTGTGTGTTCGCAGCTCTCACCGTACGACAACCTGCTGCTCTGCCAGCCTGTCTCCTCGCCGCTCCCGCTCAGGTGAGTGCCAGCTTTATCCAGACGAACCAAATTACCTTTACCGTCACGCCTGTGTTTGACCTTTGACCCCTGTGTGTTTACGATAGCGGCGCGAGCTTCCTGAAGCTGCTGCAGAACCTCGGCCCAGAAAACGCCTGCACGTTGCTGCTCGCCGTCCTCACCGAACACAAGCTGCTGCTGCACTCGCTCCGACCTGACGTCCTCACCTCCGTCAGCGAGGCCCTCGTCTCCGTAAGACGCGCACACGCCCTCATTCCAAATGACAAAAGTCCCAATGCTTCATCTTTATTCTCGTGGGCCAATTAAAATGAGGGCCCCCGCTGGCCCCTGAGCCATGGATTGAAAACACTGAATCCAAAGCAAATCTAGAGTTTGTTCCAGATAAATCTTTCCTTGTGATCCCGTCAGCAGGTTCATGGTTTGCAGACAGATTGAAAAGGCCTGAATCTGTCCTGGAAGTTTGTAACTCCCGTTTCTGTGTCCAGATGACGTTCCCGCTCCGCTGGCTCTGTCCCTACATCCCTCTGTGCCCGCTGCAGATGGCAGACGTGTTGCTGGCACCGATGCCCTTCATCGTGGGCGTCCACTCCAGCTACTTCGACCTGCACGACCCCCCCACCGATGTGGTGTGTGTTGACCTGGACGCCAACACCATCTTCCAGTGAGTCTGACGCCACCTGTGCACCGAGCCCAGGATAGATGGTTAAAAAACTCCCTTTATTCGTATCTTCAGCAGTCTTCTTCCTGCATCTGCTCTGATAATCTTTGATTATCCACAGGAACCAAACAGTTTGTGTATCCGGCTGTAAACATGTTTATTTCTGCTGCAAAGTTTTAACACGGGAGTCTATGGGACTGACTCTCTGCTGCCTCTGCTGGACGTCAGAGGAACTGCAGCATTTGATGTTTCAGCATTATCTTCATTGGAGAAAACTTTCCTCCTCCTTTTCCTCGTTTCAGGTCAGATGACAAGAAGCCACTGTCATGGCGTTCGTTACCCAGGAAACACGGCAAGATGCTGTTCAACGTCCTCACCAACCTCCACAAGACGCTGGAGAAGAGTGAGCGACTGTAACGGCTGAACACATAAACCAATGTGTAAACAGGGTTGCGTCATTTAGTGACTCTCACTTCTTGTGGCTGCAGTTTGCACTCCCGGCCAGGAGGAGGCGACGCTGGAGTTCCTGCTGACCGACTACGACCAAATCTACAGGCGTCAGAAGCAGCTGGAGCTGGAGATCCAGGAGGCCTTCCTGCGCTTCATGAGCTGCCTGCTGCGAGGCTACAGAGCCTTCCTGCTGCCCATCACGCAGGCGCCGTCCGACACCACCACCGACTGCAGCTCCCTGTTCAACCTGCAGGGTGCGCCCTTCTTAACGCTGGCGGCTTTTGTGTGCAGAGCTGTGAATCGGGGCGTGTGATGCACACGCTGCCCTGTGAGTGAAGCTGCTCCTCTTCCTCTTTGTGCCGCAGGTTTCCTGAAGTCTCGAGATCGAACGCAGCAGAAGTTTTACACCCAGCTGACCAAGACGCAGATGTTCACCCAGTTCATCGAGGAGTGCTCGTTCGTCAGCGACCGCCACGCCTGCCTCGAGTTCTTCGACGAGTGCGTGCAGAAGGTCAGAGCGGCGATGCTTTCTCGCGTTGCTCGGCTAGCACCGAGCTAAGGTTTTGATTGGTGTTCTCTTGCTAAGCAGGTGGACGTGGAGAAGCCGGAGGAGGTGAGGCTGATCGATCTGGACGAGACGCACAGCGGCGAGCACACCGTCTTCATCATGCCTCCCGAGGAACCGCAGGAACCTGATGGGTCTGAGTGCCCCGCCCTCTACAGGTACAGCTCCGCCCTCAGGGGCCGTGGAAATGGGTGGGGTGGCTTGTTTGCTGTGGAGGTGGGAGGATGGTCAGGACGTTTTCAGCTTTTCCTCAAAGCTAACCAGGTGACCCGTTTACTTCTGTATGTTAGCCAACGAGCTTCCTTCCTCCTGCCATCATGGAGCGTCTCGATGTGAACAGATGGTTTCAACACTTTTCATTAAACACGTTTTTATTTGCTGCGTGCAAACAGACTGAATGGCGTCCTCTCGGGGAGGAGGAGCCACGTCAGCCGTACCACCTGCTCACACTTGTTTCCCTCTCACCTGTCCAGTTATGAGACCTTCCCCACCCTCAAACTAGAGCTCTTCGACCAACCCCAGGACCAACTCCGCGTCCCAGCCAAGGGCAGCGCCCCCAGTAGCCCCGCCCCCCGCCGCACCAAACAGGTAAGACAAAGATGCTGAGCAGAAATGATCTGGTCCCGTGTTGTGTTAATTCGTGTGTACAGAGCACGCTCCGACGGGAGCAGCGATGCGTTCAGGAGAGCGCCGAGCGTGGAGGTGTCCTCCCATCCTCTGAGCTGAAGCTAGCTGTGACCCAGTTTCCCTCAGAGTGGAGGCGAGAGGAGGAGCTTTAACAGGCGTCCATTCATCATTGTAATTTAATGAACTGGTATCAATATTTCAGCACTCATTAAACATGCAGAGGCCACAGACGGCGTGACTGAGAGCGGCACAGACGGTGTTTTCTGCTCTGAGGAGCAGGAGGAGAGCATGCTGGGAGGATTTAATCATGTACACATCGCAGCAGTGCTGTTAAAGCTCCTCCTGGAGGAGACCTGCAGTTTCATCAGTGGGAGTGAATCTCATTTCTACTGCTCGCTGAAAACCGTCACAGCCTGCAGTTCCTCCCATGTCCACTTGAGGCTCCACGCCTAGCCTCAGCCCGCTCTCTGCTGTCGTCGAGCTAACTCACTGGACGCTCTGCAAACACAGACGACAGGCATCCTGATTAAACTAATAGTCATAATATCAGAGCTGTGATTGGTTCCTGTGAGCGATGCTCCTGGAAGTGCTGACACTGTGCGCAAAGAGCAGCGTGCTGCTGCGACGCCGGTCAGCTGTTAGACCACTAACATTCAATAATGAGTCCGGTCCTCAGTTGGACTCTGAGTGCTGTGAGTTTAAAGTCTGAGATTATGACTCAGGTCAAACTGTCACAGGTTTGTAGGCTGGCGTCGGTGCTGGGAGCAGAGGAAGGTATCCTGATTCTGCTGGTCGGAGACCTGTGCAGGCTTCCACTCTTTAAACCCTGTAACAGACTGGGGACCGTGTGGAGCTCCACAGGGTTCTGTCTCGGGACCCCGTCCTGTTTTCTTTGCACGTGCTCTCTCCAGGTCGATCACCAACATTTACAGCTGTATTTAGTAGGGGTGCAACGATACACAAAATTCACGGTTCGATATTTTTTCGATACAAAAAAAAATGTTCATGCCTTTTATTAAAATTGTAAATATATATTTTAACTCAAAAGTACAGTTTTTAAATTTAATGTTGCTGACACAACAAAAAAATAATAAATCTGATGGAGGAATCACTCCTCTTTGTTAAAGAGAGTTTATTACAGAGAAATGTCTCTTTCCAAAATAAAAGCTATACTATACGCTTCTTCTGGGCTATATTCTCAGCAGCATATTAAACATATCAGGTCCCCATAAGGAGAATCCTGTGCTAACGGCTGTCTAAATGACTCGGGTAAAGTTTGTAGCATGCGTGCTTGTTGTTTTTGTCTGCTTCCACTTGTCTTTGCACGAGGATGATGTCGGAGTAAATGTGCAGTCATATTCGTTGTGTTCCCACTAGTGCTGTCAGCGTTAATCTGAAATGACGTTAACGCCACAACACAGCAAATCTCCGTTAACGAGCTACCGCGGATCGCCCCGTGCGTGGGGCTGGACGGCCAACACGTTAACGAGCTAACTGCGCTAACGCACTAGTTCCCACCCATGTAATTGAGCATTGCGTGGCACATCCAACATACTGTTTTACTTTAGTCCATGACGCGCTTACCTTCAGGGTCATACGTCACATGAAGACCAAAATAGTTCCAAAGGCCAGATCTGAATGAGGGTGGGGGAGGTTCAATTTGCCATGTTGCAACGAGCTTAGCTTCTGTCTTGCTAGCTTGCCCTGCGCTCAGTGAATCTGCGTTCGACTACTCCGCCTAGGCTGCACTGTCGAGCGCAGATCCACTGAGCGCTCAACACAGACAGCATCGTCAGAAGGAAAGTTGATAAAATAAATTAAAAATTTGTATTGTTGGATACATATGCGTACCGAACCGAAAGCACTGTATCGAACGGTTCAATATCGATACCAGTATTGTTGCACACCTAGTATTTAGCTTCCAGTCCTTGAAGTCGCTGTTAGACGGCTTGCTGCGTGTTGGGTGTAGAAACTTGGACCTTCCTCAGTTTTTTACAGCGAAACGATCCAAACTGGAGGTGACTCTGCACTGTTCACTGAGAGGTTGAAGATGAGCTTTAGAGCCTTTCATTAAAACACAAGTTAAAAACTTTGCAATAATCTTGACAGCCCAGAATAATCTCAGGGCTAAATGTGTAAGCATTTGTTTAGGCTGTAATGCAGCGTGCAGTCACTGCTCAGTTTATTCTCTAAAGCGTGACTCAGACGTGATGCTGTGATATTCACATTTCTGTGTTTAAATCTAAAACGCTGATTTTAAAGTCATGATTCAGATGCTGAACACCTGCAGGATCTGCTCTGACCTCCTCCTCCTCCCTCTAGGAGATCAAGTTGGCTCAGAAACGGGCCCAGAAGTACTCGGCAGTGCCGGACATGTGGTCCAAGTGCCTGCTGGGTCACTGCTACGGCCTCTGGTTCATCTACCTGCCCACCTTCGTCCGTGCGGAGACCGCCAAGGTCCGCGCCCTGCACACAGCCTACGACGTCCTCAAACACATGGAGAACCGCAAGGTGGTGCTGCCGGATGAGGTGAGGCTCGGACGGGGTCAAAGGTCGCTGCCGTGAAATGTTTATTTGACTTGTTGACCTGAGACGTTTAGAGAAATCCGTCCGAGTGTCAGCTGTGACATAAACTCTCAGATCGTTGGAGCCCCGAGTGCTGACACGTAGGACTCGAATATGATGATATGAGCACCGGGTTATACTGAGTGTGTGTGTGTGTGTGTGTGTGTGTGTGTGTGTGTGCGCGCAGGTGTGTTACCGGATCCTGATGCAGCTGTGTGGTCAGTTTGGGCAGCCAGTCCTCGCCGTCCGAGTCCTGCTGGAGATGAAGAAGGCGGGAATCACACCGAACACCATCACCTACGGATACTACAACAAGGTCACACAACACAGACGCACGCAGACACACACACTGACACACACACACACACACACGCAGAGACGTGGCGAGGACGGTGCGCGTCACCTGCGTCACCTGTTCAGGTGTTTTCCTGATGTTACGGCGTGAACTCTGAACGTCCTCACTGACGCCGTTCTCTCTCCTCAGGCGGTGCTGGAGAGCAAGTGGCCGTCGACCAATCAGGGCGGGCGTCTCCGCTGGGCCAAGCTGAGGAACGTCCTGCTGGCTGTGGCCCAGTTCAGACAGCCAATCAAACGGCGGCGGAAGAGCGGCTCCGTGGGTTCACGAGGAGGTCAGACATCTTTAAGTTTATGATTTTAATTTTCAGACGGCGGGGGACGTTGATGGATGACCCCACCAGTACGCAGGAAGTAGCCCTGACCTTTCATTTATACATTTGGTTACAGAAACGGCGGCGGAGTTTGACCCAAGGCCCCGCCCCCACTCCTCTCTGATTCGTCAGTCCAGTTGGAGCGGTCTGAGTGAAAGCTCGAGTCACGAGTCTCTGACTGGCCCGCTGGTGAAGAGCAACAGTCTGAGCAGCATGAAGATGGCGAGCGACAGTAAGAGGCGGCCTGCTCAGCTTCGCCGCGTCCTCCTCTTCCTCTGTGACATCATCGTCTCACTAATTCTCCTTTCTGCCCCACAGAGGTCAAACCGGCTAAGAAGTCCGTCCTCCGTGAGGCGGGGGCCAATGGCTGCGCAGACGCCGTCTCCCGTAAACCCCCGCTGGGACGGCGGGACACGTCCACGCCGCCTCCAGCGCCCTCTGGTGGAGTTCTGGTTCAGCGGAGTCAGGTCTGCCTCTCCAGCTTCTACAAAGAGTGCGTGGAGTTGGCCGACTCGGAGCTGGACTTCAGCTGCCAGCCCGCTGAGGCAGACAGACGGTCAGTTTCACCTTCACCTGTCTGACATCGATTCTGGGCTCTGATTGGACGTTTCTTCACCCGTGTGCGTGTTTGATCCTCAGACCTGCCGACATGCAGGGCTCGGCCGGCAGGAACAAAGCTGTAGATGAGAACTACAACAACGTCTCCTCCCCGAGCCGAGGAGGACTGGCGGGCAAACTGCAGCAACTCCTCACGCCGACCAAACACCGAGTGTCCGTGCGACGAGCCGCCAGCGTGGGCGACCGGCGCCCGGGAGGAGGGGGAGGAGCGGGAGGAGGAGTGATTGGACGAAGAGTGTCGGACCAGAGGCCGTCGAGGAAAGGTCAAGTGGCCGAAACTTTCCTGAAAGCAAAGGAGAAGCTGGTCAACGCCACATCAGAGGTAACGGCGTCGTCTTCGCGTTTGTTCGTGCGCTCTGCTCGTGTCAGATCGCTGTTCGGAGCTGTGTGATGTGACCCTGCAGCTGTTAGCTGCTGTTGATGGAAGTCTGTGTCGGGTGTTGGTTCGTGAGCATCGTCTGCATACATTCCAGTATTAAAGTGTGTTCCTTGTTTTTGCTCCTCGCAGGTGTTAACAGAGTCTCTGTCACTAATCTACTTCCTGTCTTCTCAGAGCTCGCTGTCTGTAGGAAGCGACCTCGACTTGATGGATGTGCCGAGTCCTGCGTATCCTCTACGCCGGTCCTGGGACGCCAATCAGGAGGGGGTAGGAATAGAGGTAAATGGAGTGTTTTTAGGAACGCTGCAGCAACTGGACCGGTCCTGTTGGTTAACCTGAGCCCCTCCCCCCGTGTGTCCAGGTGTTGATGTCCAGCTGCTCGCTTTGTCGTAGCTGCAACTCGCTGGTTTACGACGAGGAGATCATGGCGGGCTGGACATCGGACGACTCCAACCTGAACTCCTCCTGTCCGTTCTGCGGCTCCTCCTTTGTTCCCTTCCTGAACGCCGAGATCTGTGACCTTGGACCCGTCAGCAGGTACAGCTGGTTTAGCATGTTGCTGCGGCCTAACGTAACCAGAGGTGTTCCTGCAGGACAGAGGTTATCTGCTGGTGGTCAAACTCCAGAAGCTTAGATCGTTTCTGCCGCATTGACAGGTGTTTCTTTTCCAGAGCTGACTTTTCTTTGCCTTGTCAGTGCGGACCGCTGCAACTGGAACCTGGAGGACGAGGTGGAGAGTGCCGTGAGGCCCCCCAGTGGTCACGAGGCGTCCCTGCGACCCCAGTGTAACGGGCTGAGCGAGGACTCCAGCTCCGAGACCAGCAGCTACTCCGAGACCAGCAGGACCACCACGGTAATGCTCCGCAAAGCCGTTTCTCTCACACATCATCCTCACCGGACATCTCACTCACAGACTCCACCCACTCCATCAGGGTTCGTCAGCGGGCGGAGTTCCCCAGGTGACCGTGGCCTACCTGAGCCCTCTGGTTCTGAGGAAGGAGCTGGAGAGTCTGCTGGAGAACGAAGGCGAGGCGGTCCTGGCCCAGCCTCAGTTCCTGGACAACCACTCCATCATCTTCTGGAACCTGGTGTGGTACTTCCAGCGCCTCGGCCTGCCCAACAACCTGCTGCAGCTGGTCCGAGCCTCACCGCTGGTCAGCCAGTTCACACAGGTAACACAGTTAGGTGAAGTTATGGCAGCCAGGTGGGCGTGTCCAAGAGGAGAGAAAAACAAAAAGGGCAAAATGAGGTCGACTTTGGTGAATGTGGGGTCGGCTCAGTGCTGCGGGAATGTGCCGGCTGGGGTTCGATGTTGAATTTGAAGCCTCCACTTTGGCATCACGTCCACCACCAGCGTGGCTTTTTTGTCTGCATCGACAGACTGTACAGGACACCTGCTAATCAGTAACATCCCAATAAAACCTGAGCTCACGCCGCGGTGACCTCACAGCAGCCATGTTATCGGTTAGATGATGCCTGGCTGACTCTCGTCGTTTGTGTTTCCCAGTCGGAGAACTCGGCAGTGAGAGTGAGACTCCTGTGGGACACCCTGACCCCCGACACAGACCAGTGGCCCCCCCTCTACGTCCTCTGGAGGATCCACAGTGAGATGAACACACGTTTATTGTTGAGTTGTTGACTTTTTAACATTTAAGCATTTAAGCCGCCATCCTTCTTTCCTTCCAACAGGTGGCGTCCTGATGAGAAGCTACAGCTGGCGGAGGCACAACCACCCGTTCACCCTGTCCTTCCTGGAGGAGGTGCTGCGGTGGGTGGGCATGAATGAGGTGCACAAGGCCGTCACGCTCTTCCTGGACACGATGGCCAAACAGCCGGGAACCCCCAGGATCCAGAGGTGAGCCGGCAGGCGCAGACGTTTGTGAAACGGAGACAGGCAGCAGCGAGACGACCTGAAAAACGTTCAGCTGAGGTTTTACTTTGATGCGGTGAGATGTGTCGTTACCGCCGTCTGTTCGTGGAGTGAATTTTGTGTTTTCTGTGTCTGGCAGGAGTCTGTACAGAGAGTTCCTCTTCCTCACGCTGGCAGCTATGGGCAAAGATCACGTCGGTAAGGCTCCCGACCGCGCTCCATAAGAACACGCCACAGGCTAGCAGCTAGCATTATTATGATTAGTGTGTTCTCCATTCGTGTTTGTGGGCGTTTCCTGTGAAGCTGATATCTGTAAATAAATTACAGACATGGACCAAAGGAAGAAATGTTTAGATTTTGGAGGTCAAAGGTCGAGGCTGTCCGCCCGTCCATCCACCCAATCCACTCATCCATCCACCAATACATGCATCCATCCACCCACCCATCACTAAATTGATGGTGCTAACTCTTGGAGTCCACCATTTAATCTCCTAACACGTCATCAGGAGGTGTAGCCTGGTTTCAGATGATCGCCACACAATCAATTCAATTTAATTTTATTTATACAGCGCCAAATCACAACAACAGTTGCCTCAAGGCGCTTTATATTGTACAGTAGATCGTACAATAATAGATAGAAAAACCAACAAGAGTACAACAACCTCAGTTTGATCTGAATTAAGAAGCAGAAAGTTAGCGGCCATCCAGGTCTTTATGTCTTTAAGACATTCCTGCAGTTTAACTCATTGGTGTGTGTTATCTGGCTTCATGGACAGATAGAGCTGGGTGTCATCTGCATAGCAGTGTAAATGTATGCTATGTCTTCTAATGATGCTGCCTAAGGGAAGCATGTATAATGTAAACAGAATTGGTCCTAGCACTGAACCCTGTGGAACTCCATAATTAACCTCAGTGTGTGAAGAGGACTCTCCATTTACATGCACAAACTGGAGTCTATTAGATAGATATGATACAAACCACTGCAGTGCAGTACCTGTAATACCTACAGCATGTTCTAATCGCTCTAATAGGATATTATGGTCGACAGTATCGAACGCTGCACTGAGGTCTAGCAGGACAAGCACAGAGATGAGTCCACTGTCAGAGGCCATAAGAAGATCATTTGTAACCTTCACTAAAGCTGTTTCTGTGCTGTGATGAGCTCTGAAACCTGACTGAAACTCTTCAAATAAGCCATTCCTCTGCAGATGATCTGTTAGCTGTTTGACAACTACTCTTTCAAGGATGTTTGATATGAAAAGGCTACGTGTTTGAGAATTATACCACGGAGTCAGGTACTTCTGATTTGAGACCTTAGTTTTCACAGGAGCTACAGTATCCAGAGTCGTACGTAGTGAGGAGGTAAAATTATTAACAAGATAATCGACCTCTGTTGGGGTAGCGTTCAGATAGCTGCTCTGCTCTGTGTTGGTACAGGGCATTGAAGATGATAACAGTGGGTGGATTATATTCTTAAACTTAGTTACAGCGCTTTCAGAAAGACATCTACTTTGATAAAATCTACTCTCCACTGCTGTGTAATCAATTATTGTAAATGTAAATGTTATCAGGAAATGATCAGACAGGAGAGGGTTTTCAGGAAACACTGTTAAATGTTCAGTTTCTATGCCATATGTTAAAACAAGATCTAGAGTGTGATTAAAGTGGTGGGTGGGTTCTTTTACATGTTGAGAGAAACCAATTGAGTCTAATAACAGATTAAATGCCATGTTGAGGCTGTCATTTTTAGCATCTACATGGATGTTAAAATCACCCACAATAATTATTTTATTTGAGCTCAGAACTAAATCAGATATAAAGTCTGAGAAATCAGACAGAAACTCTGTGTAAGGCCCAGGTGGACGATAGATGATAACAAGTAAGACTGGTTTCTGAGTTTTACAGCTGGGGTGGACGAGGCTAAGCATCAGGCTTTCAAATGAATTAAAGTCTGTCTGGGTCTTTGGTTGATTAATAGGCTGGTGTGAAAAATTGCTGCCACACCGCCCCCTCGGCCTGTGCTTCGAGGTTTCTGGTAGTTAGAATGACTCGGGGGTGTTGATTCATTTAAACTAACATAATCATCCTGCTGCAACCAGGTTTCTGTAAGGCAGAGTAAATCAATTTGTTGATCAATTATTAAGTCATGTACTAACAGAGACTTGGAGGAGAGAGACCTAATATTTAATAATCCACATTTCACTGTTTTACTCTTTGGTTCAGATGTGGATACTGTATTGTTCTTTCTTTTTGATTGTTTATGTTTAAGTTGTTTGTTGCTGGTTTTTAGTTTGTTTTTTGTCTTTTTGGAAGCTGACACAGTCTCTATGGAGATGGGTTTTTGGGGGGTAGCAGGAGGAGAGAAGCTGCAGAGAGGCGTGTAAGACTGCAACTCTGCTTCCTGGTCCCAACTCTGGATAGTCATATTTTGGGGGGTTTAATAAATTTGTCCATATTTCTAGAAATGAGAGCTGCTCCATCCAAAGTGGGATCACTCCTGGTCTGATTGGGGAGGGGACCAGAGAAAACTACAGAGTCCCACATTGTTTTGGCAAAGTTGCACACCGACTCGATATTGATTTTAGTGACCTCCGATTGGCGTAACCGGGTGTCATTACTGCCGACGTGAATTATGATTTTACTGAATTTACGTTTCCCCTTAGCCAGCAGTTTTAAATTTCCTTCAGTGTCGCCTGCTCTGGCCCCTGGAAGACAATTGACTATGGGACACATGTGTTACACGTGTCCTGTGGAAGGTAAAGAGAGGATATCAGGGAGTAAGAGCCAAACCGTGACGCCCTGCAGGGCTTGAAGATCGCTCAGGTCCATCCTCCTGTCGTGTCACTCTGCAGTATGACTGCAGAGTTCCTCACGGCACCGTCAGCAGACATGTTCATGCTGCTGTGTGGAGACTGCTCCCAGCAGAACAGAGTAACTGGTTAAACAGTGTTAAATCAGAGGAAGCACACGACTTTGACAGCTGTTCCTTTACATGGGTGTGGTCTGTAGTTCAATCACAGACTCGCAGATTTTAACCTTCGTCATCTTTGAGGTCAGCTGTTCGATGGTAACTCCTCCTCCTCTCTCTCTTACAGCGGCGTTCGATAAGAAGTACAAGGCGGCATACTCTCGGCTCAGCGGTACTCTGGGTCGGGAGGAGCTGCGGAAGAAGCGAGCACAGCCTCCCAGCCCGAAGGCCATCGACTGCAGACGCAGCTTCCACCCGCCTCTCGAATGCTGAAACGGGTCCTGGTGACTTCCCCCGCGCTCGTTCATCCCTGTGAAGGGAAAACGGCGAGCCTTCGGATCCCCGCTGCCTTCACCTGCTCGTGTTCTTCACCTCTCTGCTGCCTCCAGGTGGAGGTCGGAGTGCCGCACTCCTTCCTGTCCTGTCCTTATTTTGCCTCGTCGGTGTGAATCCAGACGCTCTACGGCTCCATCAACGATCCTGAAAGTAGATCCGGCAGCAGGAGACAAAAGGAACGCACTTCTCTCAGCAGCATTCTGAGCCGTGATTGGTGCAGCGTCGAAGGCGAGGGCTCGTTAGAAGCTCGGGCCGGGCTGCCTGATTTAAAGATGCACTGCATGGTCACGGGCGAGCCTCACAGTTTGTTTTTAAAGCGTGGTCGAGAAGGACTTTCAGACGTTTTTTATTAGTGTTTTTGAACGACTCATTGTGCTGGGAGTCTTCCAGAAGACGGTCGGCCCGTCACAATGAAGCTGCAGTTTGAGTCTTTCCATGTGACCACAGAGGCCAAGGTTAGGACACAGGAAATGGCAAAAAACCCAAACCTCTCAGATCCTCCAGTCACCGCTGGATTCCCTCTGTAGCTTTGTGGTGCTGGTGCACATCAGCGAAGCCGACCCAGAGAAGCACGACTGAAGCAGGTGACCTGACACGAGCTTCCACGGAGGCGGAGTGAAAGTCTCGGAGAGCGAGTTAGCAAGCTAAGTACAACAGTGGTCACCTGTAAAACCCGACCGGCGACAAAGATCACCGATCATAACGAGTAGAATAACCTCCCACACACGGCTGTAATCCTCTCATCCACCGCCCGCTGCCTGACCTCCACGATGACGCTTGAACTATTTCCTGTTAGAATCCAGATGGCAGTACAGGACGTTCCCCTCATCATCTCTGTTTGGACCTGGAGACTCACCTGGAGGCCCGACGCACTCATTCGGGAAGTGCTGTGTGATGTGAAATCTGTATTATAACAAAGTGTAGATATTTATGGCTCTAATAAAGCAGAGGGTGTAATAAACAGGTTGTGTTTCAGCGGCAGAATGCAGAGCAGAGCTTTTTGATGGAGCTCAGCGACTCAGCGTTAAGGCTGAAGAGGAAAGAGGAGGGATTTAATGCACGCTGTCATGTGTTGATGCTCGAAAGCTTCGCTGGTTTCAGCTCAGAGCGTCTGGTTTGGGACAAGCGAGGTCAGAGGAAATAAACGATCCAATTTACAGACAAGTTCCCCTTGAAGGCGTCGCCTTCTCCTTCCTGTCCGCCCTGCGAGCACCAGCAGCTACCCTAGACAGTTCAGGCCTCACCGAGGAATCCGCAGATCCAGATGATTTGAATCCTGAATCGCTCCGTCACATCTCTGAGGGTCTTCAATTTGTACCAGGAGCATTTAGCCTGCATGGGGTCTTTTATTTTGAAATGTGGCTTTTTTCTGACTTCCTGTTCTCCTTGTCTGCTCTGAGTAGCTTGGTGTGGTTTCTGTCAAAAATAGCACCCCTGCTTATTTTGAGCAGCAGGAGTCAGGAGTGCCCATCACTGTGCCCACGGCATTCTGGGTAACACACCTGACCTGATCTGAGAGCTCATTGGTTGTTCAGATAAGCAGTGGGTGGAGCCTCTGCAGATCTTTTGTTAGTTTTTTTAAATATTAAAAAACAAAAAACTTCATATTTCCTTTTGAGGCCACGATCGCTGCACGGCTGATGTTTTTGTTGGGTCGTGTGTGATTGTCCTGAACCAGATGCTCAGTTTGTGACCTGATGCCCGTTCACGTCTGGTCTGTCAGCTGACCCACAAAGCTAACAGTTTGCTCTAGGGCGTCTCAGCAGCAGCAGGAATCAAACCGGCGACTTCTCACTGATATTTCCAGCCTCATATTTTTAGTGTCATGGAGCAGCTTTGCATGATTCACAGTTCAAAATAATCCTCCTGTGTCAGGGCTCAGCCCCTCAATCACCCTCTGCTTTGGCTACTGTCTCTTAAGATGCCAGCTTTCCTCTGATTGGACAGCTTGCAGGAGCATGCGGGGGGCAGATGGCTGAATAAATGTGAGTTTCTGGTTTGGGGGGGGGGGGAGGAGGCACTGTAACGTGTTATGAGACTAAAGCACGCTCACGCTGACGATTGTTTCACCAGTGAAATAGTTCCTGCTGCAGCCGAGCGCCCCGGAGCCAGGCGTGAACTTCAAACTGTGGTTAAACTCGTTTGACGAGTCTTTAACCAGCCAGCTGTGGTTAGAGCCGGCTCGGGCGGGCGTATTTAAACTGATATTGTGTTTGCTGTTGTAATTTATAAATGCTCGTGATTTCAGTTGTAAATGTTTTTTAAGAAAACAAATAAAAGTGAGCAGAGTTTGCAAATACATTAAATTTATGGATTTATGATTATTTTGGTGTGATATTTCACAGCTGGACGCGGGCTGCTGGACTTCGACCGTTGTGAAACTTCCACGTTAGCATTTTAGCGAATCTCTCTTTGAACTGGAGCTCCGACTTCCGTAACCTCACAGCATCGTCACATGACGTTATTAAAAATAGTCAAAAGCTCAGACGTCCAGTTCAGGTGAAGCTAGCAGATGGAGCCGCCGCCTGTCAGTCAAAGAGGCCACGCCCCAAATGCTAACTTTCAGCCTTAACACAATTTAAGAATAGAACAGAATAGAATTTATTTTTATTTTTATTGTCATTTTGCTCCACGCCAACTGTGCAGGAATAAATAACACACAGGGGAGAAAATAAAGGCACACAATGGAGGGCAAAGAGCAAATTAATGCAGTTCATTTAATCCGCAACGGAACTCGCACATTATTCCCGACAAAATAAAAGCATAGTTGGGTTTTGAAATTTCCGGTAAAGGACAAAACTTTTCAAACAAAGATAAATGTGTTAAAATTGCGTTACATGAAGCAGATATCCATAAAAAAAAACGTCCAGTGTATGCTCGCTCCCTGTTCATTTCCCCTGACATGGTGCTGATATAACGGTTTCATTTCAAACACTAGGATTTGTAGGCTTTATTTTGAAAGGTATGACCGGATGTGTATGCGTGTGATTTTCTCGGACTGTACGGCGCTCGTGCTTTCTCAGCATCGCAGTGTGAGCAGGTAAATCTTTGTGGTTGAACCCCCACCGCTGAGTCCAGTATGAGGCCCGCGGGGCTGACGGGGTCCGGCCGGGAGGAGCACTGAGGAGCCGAGAGGCCTGCTGGGAGGCCTGGAGCGCCGGCAGGAGTCAGGTGCGTTACCTCCAGGTTAATAATAACCCGCGCGCCGTTTGCGGGTTCCATAATAAAAACCCGCAAACGGCGCGGGGACTGTGTAATCGGTGAAACGTGCGAACACTGTGACGTCTGCTTTTGTCTTGGAGCTGTAAAATGTTAAAAACAGCGACCTGCGACGGCAGGTGTTGGATTCTCATCGTAATCTGCGCTGTTAGCCTTCATCATGCAGAACTACATTTAAAAATCTGCAAAATTAAAGATTTTTATTCAGCAGAACAAAAAAAATCAGATGTCTAACGTGAATTCAGTTTTCTTTCACTACGTGCTGCGATTCGGCTCGTTTATAAGTGGTGGTGCTTTTTTCCTGCCTCGTCCTGTTTATCAGGTTTCCCTCAAACGGCCTCACAGAGTTTGATTTTTTTAGCGCAAGGTTTCGGGTTTACTGGCCTAAACCTATGCCGAATTAAAGAACGACTAATTTGGGCCCTTCAATTTTTATGAATAAAGCTTAATCTTTTATGAATATTTACTTATAAATAATGAAACATAAACTAGTAATTTTCTGAATGGTACCCTGAGGAGCGTGGAACAGCCAGAGCGATGCCTGGGATGTGATTTTTGCGCTTTTAGCTCCTGATAAACAAGCACGTGTTTGCTTCATGGGGAGATTTTTTTTAATATCAAATTAGGTTTTTTGGCCTCTCGGGCCCGAAGCTGCGTTTGTTTTCAGTGACAGCGTGGCTGCTTCGTGCTGCTGGGCGGGGCTTCAGGTGGCGCTGTCCACCGTGACGGTGCTGAAACCGTGCAGGGAGGACCACGTCACTGCTGTCAGGTGTGTGAGGAGCAGCGATGATTTTTTTAACCTGCTGTGATCGATCGTTTCAGGCTGACGGACCAACCATGTGGGAAAACATGCTTCTGCTACTGATCCACGCGGTGGAAGGTAAAACCATTTAGAAACCTGCAAATGTGGACGTGTCAAAAATGTCAGCATGGATTAAAACGTGTCATACCCAGGACTGTTTAACCAGTGTTGGGAAGGTTACTTTTAAAATGTATTCCACTACAGATTACAGAATGTATTTTGTAACGTATTCTGTTACGTTACTCAGTGACAGTAACGTATTCTGAATACTTTGGATTACTTAATATATGATCATGCTGTTTACAACTACATGAATGTACTATTGCTGTGTGATTTATTACTGTTACTGAAGGTTACTCTCCATACCAACACCAGCTAGATGTTTAAATCTTGATATAAATGAGTAACAGTAGGTGGACATTAGGTAAGGCTGCACTTTTTGCAGTGATCTCGTATAGAAACTATTCCGCGCGTATATAAAACAGGTCCGCGGCTCCGAACCGTAGTAAAAGGTCCTCTGGCTAATACGTCGGGTTCGTCTCGGGCTCGTAGCTGAAAACTAGCTTTACTTTGTTGTCTGGGTCGACTTTGCTAGCGAGAGACAGAGAGAGGCGTTGAAAGGCTGCTGCAACGGAGCTTATTGTTTCAGAGGAAAACAGGAACACAGCGTACAGTCGAGTCTTAATAGCTTACTTACAGCTGGGCTCGTCAGGCTCTCTGTTTGGCTGCAGTGGTTATTATTATATTTACATGCTTCCAGCTCCCGTTTCTGCTCGGTGACAGCTCGGACTTTCCCTTTCTCTCCCTCGCTCACAGACACATCACGGGTCCATTCTCCCTGCAGCACGGACTACACCATCAGGCTACATGCTTTAGGGCGATGCCTGCAACACTGTGCTATTGCCTTCATATTAAAATCATTTTTTGAACAATAATATTTCTTCCCGTCATTATGCGGCTGCAAGTAGAGGTGACATGGGCCGTGAGATTGAGACACAGACATTAGAGCCTCTTAATGCGTGTTTGGTTTGGGTTTCCATCGGCGTGGAAACTAAAAACAGAGAGGGCATAGCCGAACATATGAAACAGGAAAGTACCGCCGTGTAATCCATTTATTTCAACAAAGTAACTGTATTCTAAATACCACCTTTTTAAACGGTAACTGTAACGGAATACAGTTACTCATATTCTGTATTTTAAATATGTAACGGCGGCGCATGTACTCCGTTACTCACCAACACTGTGTTTAACACACTTTAATCCATTTATTTAAACTGAAATTTTGAACTTGTCAGCCTGTAATCTTATTCTGGTGATGGAGGAAAACTAAAGGATCAATTATAAGTGTGCAGCAAAGACACAAAGAGAAGGCAGCAGGCTCCGAGGTGTTTCCCCTCAGGCGATCAGACTTTTAAAGAAGCTGACTTCATCTTAATCTGTGAGGGCGGAGCATCATTTATGGTAGCTTATGCAGTGCAGTGAAGCCGAGCTGCCTTTATACTGCTCTTTGCAGTATAAAGCTCAGACGTCTGCAGGCTGCGGGTGTCTCTGCAGGCTTGCAGGTGTCTCTGCAGGCTTGCAGGTGACTCTGCAGGCTTGCAGGTGTCTCTGCAGGCTGCGGGTGTCTCTGCAGCGAGCGGACGCCCGCAGTTCATCAGGAAAAATGTAAAGCTGTCTCTCTTCGCATGCATCTTATTAAACCTGTTTCTCTTGCAGCTGCAGTGGCATCTCAGTGCTGGCAGGGGGCGACCTTCTCCGAGGCCGTGGTGTCTCCCGTGGTTGAGAGCAGCGGTATTCTGCGGGTGCCCAGCGTGTCGTCCCTGCCGCAGTGCGTGGCGGCGTGCTGCGACCTGCCCGGCTACGACCTGGCGTGGCTTTTCGAGGGCCGCTGCTACGTGCTGAGCTGCCAGCAGAGGGAGAACTGCCAGCCCCGGCAGACGCCTGGCGCCGACTCGTTCCTCGCCTTCCTGCGACGCCCGTCCCCGCAGACGCTGGTGCTTCAGTCCCTGGTGAGGGGGGAGCCGTACGGCGGGCGCTGGAGGCCCCTCTCACGCTCGTCGGAGGCGCCCGGCGACTTGGAGGCCCTGAAAGATCTCTCCCTGTTCGACACGCCACATCGAGGCTTCCCGGACCCCGGGATGCTGGATGTCGAGTACTCAGAGGACAGCCAGGAGGAGAGGGGTGGAGCCAGCCCAGAACAGGAGACCAATCAGCCACCTTTGAAAGGGGGGGGCAGCTTCAATCAATCAGAGGCTGAGGATGGTCCAGAGAGGAGGCCGACAGAGAGCAGCGCGGCACCGGACGTGCGCCAGGGAGAGGAGGGTGGGGCCAAGAGACCGACGGAGGTGGCGCCACAGGAATCAGTGAGTTCAGAGCGTGAGCTCATATGATAACTGTCTCCATGGAGACCAGTCTGCAGCCTGTCATTGTTCTCCCTACAGACGCAGAGCAGCTCCACCTCTCCACCCCTGAGACCCGAGACCAGCTCAGAGCCAGCCCACACTCCCAGCAGCCCCACTGCAAACCCAGGTAAGCACCTCCGTCAGGTCGCAGGTTCACTCCAGTTCATTGTTTCAAAGATAAACTTTAGCAAACGTGTCTGAAGAGCCTCAGAGGTCCTGTCCCTCTGACCAGTGGAGCAGTAACTTGTCCTCCACATGCAGCTCCACCCCTGCTGGTGTCTCTTGGAAACCCCGTAGAAGCGACCACAGTGAAACCCGCCACTCCAGCTGCTCCTGAACCTACCAGCAGACCCACGTCAGGTGAGTTTATGACTAAAAAATGTTTGTTTAGATCAACATTTGATCTTTTTTTAATATTTTTATTTAGTCTTTTTTAAGGAAAAACAGGTTATTGAGTTCATGTCAGGCAGAGGAGTCGCCCCCTGCTGGTCACCGTAGATAGTTCACGTTAAACCAGAGACTGTCGCGGGGCTTCTGAGATGTAGGAGTGTAGTTACTGCCCAGGAGAAACTTTGTGGTGGTTGGAGGTGACTCATTTTAATAAGTGGGTGGTGTTCACCTGAGACAGTGTGAAGGTCAAAGTTCAGTTTAAAGACAAACAGGTGACCTCAGAGAGACCAGGTGAGGAAGCAGGTAAATGAAAGGAAGAATTTAACCTTCATTTCTCGCACAGACGCTGTGAAGGTGCTTCAGTCTGCAGCCGGAACTCCACCTTCCACCACCCACCTGACTGTGACCTCTGACCTTACTACCCCAACCTTGTCAGCAGCCAGCTTTAACCCTACGACGGCGACTGAGTCAGCAGGTAAACTCGACGGGTTTAATGCTTTCTGTGGCTTCACGCCGACTTCACGCCGTCTCTTTAAACCTCCTCACACTTTTCCAGCTTCAGCGTCACAGGTTGGAGGGTCAAACCGCGGTCCAGTGGCCGTCGTGGGCCCCGACAGGAGCCTGTCTCTCCCGGTGAGCAGCTTGCTGCTCAACGGCAGCGGCAGCAGTGACGACAGCGGCATCGTCAGCTACCGCTGGGAGGCGGTCAGGTAAGTCTGGAGCCTTTTTTCATGTTTCTGTGACTGAAAGATCAATTTGTTCGGTCGGGTTTCGTGTTTTCCAGCGGGCCTCCCGGGCTGAGGCTGGACGACGCAGATCAGCCCGTCGCCACAGCCTCAGGGGTTCGGGCGGGGCGCTACACCTTCAGACTGACCGTCTCTGACCAGGAGGGGGCGACAGACAGCGCCTCGCTGACCGTCAAAGTCCCAGAAGGTGAGCCACTCTGTGTTATTCGTGGAAGGCGGAGCTCTTCCTGTCAGACTCGTTTAAATCACAAACGCGCTAATCTAAGGTCGTCTGCTTCCTCCAAACTCCAGCCGGTAGTTTTCTTCCGGTCGCCCACGCCAGCGGCAGCCACTCGCTCACTCTGCCCAACAACTCTCTGGTCCTCAGAGGTTCGGTGACCAACGCCGATCAGACCGCGGTGCACTTCCTGTGGACCCGGGACAGCCAGAGTCCTGCTGCCGGGGTGAGTTCCGACCGGCGCTGTGACGCTTCAAATCAAACTTTATTAACGAGCGCAGGTGACCCGCGGGAAACGAAACTTTAGTTTAAATCAGTGACGGCTGATCGACCTCACACTGTGTGTGTGTGTGACGGAGTGACCTTTGACCTTTGCTGGTTCCAGGACGTACTGTACGGCTCGGATACTCAGCCCTCGCTCTACCTCGCCAACCTGGTCGAAGGCACCTACCTGTTCCAGCTGAAGGTGACCAACGCGCAGGGGCGCTCCGGCTCCGCCACGGCCACTGTGGAGGTGCGACCAGGTGAGGCTGGAAGCTCGCCGTTCGTCCCGTTTTGTGTTACGCAGGCTTGAGCCGACATAGATGTGTTGTCCCACGTGTCTGCAGAGCCCGGCGGCGGCGAGCAGGTGGAGCTGGAGATGCTGGTGTCGGTGTCTCAGGTGAGCGTGGCTCAGAGAGACACGGTGGTCCGACAGCTCGCCGCTCTGATCCACGTCCTTGACAGCGACCTCCATGTGCGAGCGCTGCAGGGACACTCCCACATCAGGTACCTGCACGCACCGCGGACTTGCCACTCCACGTGCCGGCTCGCCATAACCTGTGATGTTTTCTCTGCTTGCAGCACTGTGTTGCGGTTCTCCGTGCACGGCGCCTCGGGGCCCCTCTCTGCCTCCCGATTGGTCGGCGTGCTGCGCAGCCAGCTGCTCTTCGAGAAAAGCGACTACCTGCTGTTCAGAGTCCTGAGGGTGGACACCGTCTGTGAGTCCAGCCGGGGCACGGCTCACCTGTGCACTCAGAAAGGGGCGGGGCGTTTGTCTGGGTTTAACGCGCTCGTTTTTCCCTCAGTGTGTCTGCTCAGCTGTTCGGGGCGTGGTCAGTGCGATCCAATCACCAAGCAGTGTGCCTGCGACCCCTTCTGGACCGAGAACCTGATTCGTCGTTACCTTGGCGACGGAGAGAGCAACTGCGGTAAAGTGTGATTTATCTTCGGTCACGGCCGCGGGTCTCAAACTTTTACATCATTCCTCACGTGACAGCGAGAAACGACAGAAAACTTTATTTACATTACAAACTCAGTCACAATGAATCCTTCAGTCGTTTTTGTTTAAACAACTTTCACACAAACTTGTAACGTTTGTGCCTCGACTGCTTCGTTCGTCTGCAGCAACAAGTTGAACAGGATGTGAACCGAACATGGAAACAAAGTCCAGAAACCTGTGAACGGAGATGAAACATCATTTAGTGAGAGCTTAATACTTTTCTGTCTTACTGGCTGCAGTCAGCCCGTTTCTGACTGCAGAGCTGTGGCGGGGCGGGGCCTGAGCAGCATCCCCAATCACGCCTCGCTGGCTTAAAACAGAAAGAACTGGGTCCTGTTGTTGTTGTAGACGAGACGCTGCAGCTGCGCGTGTAAGGCGACGGCCGCACAGCGGTGCTGAAACCCGGGACTGGGGCGTGACAGACCCGCCCACGTGTTCGCACTTTTCACGACACTTCTTTATTGCGGCTGTCGACTTACACGCGCAGCTGCAGCTTTGCAGCAGATGCGCATATTATTAATGTAACTGCAGCGAATTTCTTTGTTCCGCTGTGAAAGTGATGCTGATGTTAAACATGAGCTCCGCGTGACTTTTCTGCCTGGTAACTGTGCGCCACACCCTGTGTTAGTGTCGTCACCTTTATTTATAAAACACTTTAAAACAACCACAGCTGAGTGCTGTACATTGGAACTATATAATAAAATTAGATATCAATAAAAGCCAAATAAAAGAAACGAAACGAGGCCGACAGCAGCAGAGAATAATGCAGGAAACAGATTTGATGGTAAACTGGTCTCTGAGTGCACGGAGGGAGAGAGAGCTTAAGCTGGCCTCCAAACGAGCACGTCTGTGCACACACCTGCGAATGTACCTGTACGCATCACACAGCACAGCACACATTCAGGTGACGTTCCACACGAGCCGCTGACCCTGCCCGCTGTGCTCCTCTGACAGAGTGGAGGGTCCTGTACGTCATCCTGACCAGCTTCGTGCTCGTCGTCCTCATCCTGTCGCTCGGCTGGACGTTCATCTGCTGCTGTAAGAGGTGAGGACGCCGCTGCAGGTGATAGACTGATCCCGGGTGTGTTTCTGTGCGTGAACTGGTCTCTGCTGCTTTCAGGAGACGACAGACCAAAGCGAGGAAGAAAACCAAATACACCATCTTGGACAACATGGACGAGCAGGAGAGGGTGGAGCTCCGCCCCAAATTCAGTGAGTCACATTGCCATAATCCGCCTGCGGCGGCGTTCTTGTTGGTTCGTGAAGTCGTTTCACTGCGGCTCAGTTAGTCGTCACCTTGGAGGCGGTCCTGCGGGGTCGCTGATTCACTCTGCAGCTATCACGTGACCAGGGTGTGGTTCATCGCTGTTGTCCTTTCCCAGGTGATCCATGCGTTCTCCTAAAGCATAGGTGTCAAACTCTGGCCCGCGGGCCAAATTTGGCCCGCAGCCTAATTACATTTGGCCCGTGAAGCCACACCAAATTACTATCAGAGCTGGCCTACTGGTGTTATACAGCTAATGTATATATTGTTTAGTATTAAGCTTTGCTTGTTCCACATTCAGTTTTTCAGCAAAACGTGTTTGAGTCCATAAGAAAAGATTCATTCTTATATCTGGAGGAAGATTGTTTTTTCAATAAATATTAACGTTAGCCCGCGACTTTGTTCCAGTTTTGAATTTTGGCCCACCGTGTATTTGAGTTTGACACCCCCGTCCTAAAGGACTCCCACCTTGGGTCATGTGACTGAGTTCAGCTCAGCGACCCTCGGGACCTAAGAGCAGAGTCGTCTTCATGAACCAAAACGAAGCCGCTTCCTTCTTTTAAAGCGCCTGACTGTTCCCACGTTCCTGGGAATGTCCCGCTGTTCTTTAGAGCAGACGTTTCCCCGGAGCGGCGGGAGGTCGTCCTCCATCTTTATTCAATAACTGAGACTGAAACCGGTGACCCCCGCTGACCTTTCCCCTGTGCAGGTATCAAGCACCGCAGCACGGAGCACAACTCCAGCCTCATGATGTCCGAGTCGGAGCTGGACAGCGACCAGGACACCATCTTCAGCCGCGACCGGCCGGTCCGCAGCAGGAACCGCATCAGCACCATGGCTGCCCGCAACGGCGACGCCTTCGGATGACGGGGCGGCCGACCTCTCGCAGACGCAGAATGGTGCATTCTGGGACGTGTATGAGAGACCACATTACCCAGAATTCCAGAGAATGCTAACATGTCCCATTTCAAAGGACGCGAGGAACTCGAGACCTGGAGGACGGACGCATGTCTGCTCGGACAGATAAGAGGAAAAGCAAGAGGGCGGGACACATCAGGCATCGCATCACACCACCGCCACGTGCCCGATTCACAGCTGTGAGCTCGTTAGCTAACAGAGCGCTCACCAGGAAACACGGCAGAGTCAGCTGACGACGGCGTCCGATCCCAGCGACGGGAAAGAAAACACGGTCGTGGTTCGTTTGAGCCCGGGTCACAGACGCCGTCCGCCAGGTTGAACTTCATCAACATTTGTTGGCTAACGAGAAGCAGCGTGTGAATCAGAGACGAAGGACGTGAGCCGACACCTCCGACATAAAAACACCAACACAGAAGTAACACAAGCTCGTCTTTAATGTGGTCAAAATACAAAACGCACACATGAACTTTGACCGCATCAGCTAAAGTTACAGAGACAAACATCCAGGTATTAAACTGCTACGAGAACGTTTCACATGTAGACGAGCCGAGTCGACAGGTTTGTTCGTGTTTTCATGGCTCGATGCGGCGCCCGGCTGTCGCTCATCACGTACACAATTTCTTTAGGAATGAATCAAGTTTCACGATTCAGGAGGATTCATGTGAGTTGGAAGCTTTATGGACACTCGCTGCGCCACGCGTGAAGCAGAAAATAATTTTTAAAACCAAGTTTCATCGCATTTATTCATTTTCAATGGTCCAATGTGGCGGTTTGTTAGCCCCTCCCCTTCAGTTTACAATCCCTTAACACTGATAGCAAAACCAGCCAATCACAGCAGACAGGGCAGATAAACGGACTGAGTGGCGCCTCCTACTGGTGTGAGTTTGGGCAGTTCAACCAGTCTGAGAGACGGGTTCAGATGAGTTTAAGCTTTGCGCTGGTGCCGATTGTGTGAGCATAGGAGGAGCGACAGCTGATTCAAAATGTGATTCACAAAGTCAGGGTTGGACGTTTTTGATCCTGCATGAATTCAAACGTTATTGAAGGAGTTATCACGTGTTAATAAAAGAATCGACCACCTCCACCGAGTCACAGCTTTTGTACCGCCTCCTCTTCCTTCTCATGGTTTGAGGCCTCCAAAGCACACGTACTTCACTTCCAGGTACTCGTCGACGCCGTACTTGGAGCCCTCGCGGCCCAAGCCGGATTCCTTCACCCCACCAAACGTGGCCTCTGGCGTGGACAGCAGCCCCTCATTGACGCCGACCATCCCCACCTCCAACGCCTCCGCCACCCGCCAGATCTGACTCACATCCTGTGAGTAAAAGTAACCTGAGAACAAAGGAGGAGGTTAGAACTGTGAGGCACCGCCACCTGAACCTTTCTTCTACAGGGTCAGACGTTAAAGTCGGCCAAGCTGGAGTCGAGATGAGACGTCGCTAAACTAACCGCAAACATTCAAGGTGAAACTGATTTCCCGTCACATTTCCTGGTTTGTCCATACGGGGCGGGAAAAAAAGCATAATGAGGCTAATTTACAGCTCTGAGTCCTGCTCTCAGAAACCGACACGTCTGTGACGATGCATGAACAGCCGCGATCTGCAGTCTAGGAACCAATCGGCTGCATGCACGCAGGTGGACTCACCTGCCAGCCCGACGCTGGTCGCGTTAGCAATAGCCAGAGCCTCCTCCTCCGTGTTAAACCTGCAGATCAGACACAGGCGAGCTCAGACGGCTTCACAATAAACAAGAATCTGCGTCTAGCCGGGATTAAACCCGCAGATCAACAAATCCCGTCTCGATCATCTGTCTGCACTCACCTGATGACGGGCACGAGCGGCCCAAAGGTTTCCTCCTTCGTGCACAGCATGTCGGCGGTGACGTCGGCCAGCAGAGTCGGCTCCATGAAGGAGCCATCGAGGCGCTTCCCGCCTTTTACCACCTTCGCCCCGCGGGACACGGCGTCCGAAATCTGATGTAGCACCTGGGGGGCAGAGACGGCGTTCAGCGGCGTGCTGGTGCGGTCTTTAAACAAACTTCAGTCATTTATCGACGGCAGTAATGTGGTGTCGTGTAATCAATATATCCTTATTTTCTTATTATATTGTTTTATGTATTTTAATAATGAAGGTTTGTAGAGCAAGGCCACTGTTGACTCACAAACTAAGCGCTCAGCCAGACTGAAAACAGGAAGTGTAGAGCTGTACAGCATGTTAATAAATACAGGAAGACAGAAAAAAGGAACTTTGCCATATGACAATGTTTGTATTGAAACTGTGACGTGTAAAGTACCAAAATAACACCTACATGAGACACAGGTTATGATTCTAATGTTAGAGATCCTGCAACTGGCGTCTGGGCTGTGCAGGGCTCTCTCTTCCAGGAGATGATTGAATAAAAGAAATATAAATGTTCTAACGCTGAGTCGGTTTTCTCTGTTCTGTCACGGGGACAAAAGAATCGGGGTTAACAGTGGAAACGCTGTTTACCTTCTCTGCGGCGCGGGTGTTGATGAGCGGCCCCTGCGTGGTGTCGGGCTCCGAGCCGTGACCCAGACGCAGCTCGGCATCCATCGCTCGCCCCAACTTTTCCACGAAGCGGTCGTAGACGGCGCTCTGGACCAGAAACCGGTTCGAGCACACGCACGTCTGCAGGAAGAAGAAGCGTTAGTGTGCACAATGGTGGCGTTCACCTGGAGGTACCAGGAGAGCAGGAGATACCCTCACCTGGCCTGAGTTCCTGAACTTGGATGCCATGGCTCCGCCCACCGCTTTGTCAAGGTCTGCGCTGTCAAACACAATGAAGGGGGCGTGGCCACCCAGTTCCATAGATACTTTCTTCACGGTGTCAGCGGCCATTTTCAGCAAAACCTGAAACCGAAGTTTTATTTAAAGAAGAGTTTCTGCTTTTTATGTGGATCTTACCCGCAGCCAGCAGGCGGCGCTGCAGGCGGGGCTGCACTCTGACCTTCCCGGTCGCCGTGGATCCAGTGAAGGAGATTTTAGCCACCAGAGGGTCGGTGCAGAGGACCTGCCCGACTGACGGCGTCGACTCTCTGGAGCACGGAACCACATTGACCACCCCTGCCGGGATCCCCGCCTGCTCCGCCAGCTGAGGGGAAAAAAAACACGCCAAAACACAGGAAGTGACTCAACAATGTGTGTCCCACGAGGAAACAAAGTGCCGACCCCTATCCAGATGTTTGACGTACTCACCTCTGCCAGAGCGAGAGCCGACAGCGGCGTGTCCTCAGCTGGTTTAACCACCACCGTGCAGCCGGCAGCCAGCGCGGCGCCGACCTTCCTGGTGATCATGGCGCTGGGGAAGTTCCACTGGAAACGACCAAAAGCAAATTCTTTGCAGGACGTCATGTGATGCATTCATAAGGGGTGGGTTTTGATTATCGATTTATCGATTAAAATCGATTCTAGCTTGGATAACGTGATATCAATTCATTAACGAGCTGCTCACCGGTGTGATGATGGAGGCCACGCCCACCGGCTGCTTCAGGAGGAGGAGCTTTCTGTCTTTGGCTGGAGATGGCACGATGTCACCGTAAACTCGCCGCGCCTCCTCAGAAAACCACTCGAGGAAGGAGGCGGAGTACGAGATCTCCCCAAGAGACTCGCGCATCGGTTTACCCTGCAACACACACGCAGACGCAGAGACACGCACGCAGACGCAGAGACACGCACGCAGAGACGCAGACACACAGAGACACGCACGCACGCAGAGACGCAGACGCAGAGACACGCACGCAGAGACACGCACGCAGAGACGCAGAGACACGCACGCAGAGACGCAGACGCAGAGACGCAGAGACACGCAGACGCAGAGACACGCAGACGCAGAGACACGCACGCAGAGACGCAGAGACACGCACGCAGAGACGCAGACGCAGAGACGCAGAGACACGCACGCAGAGACGCAGACGCAGAGACGCAGAGACACGCATGCAGAGACGCAGAGACGCAGAGACACGCAGACGCAGAGACACGCACGCAGAGACACGCACGCAGAGACACACGCAGACGCAGAGACACACGCAGACGCAGAGACACACGCAGACGCAGAGACACACGCAGACGCAGAGACACACGCAGACGCAGAGACACGCGCAGCAGGATGAAGATGAGTGTTTGTTACAAAAACTTCTTGGGGTTTTCTAATTTCGTAAAACAAACATTTTAAAGTAGTATTTATTTGAAAAGTACTACAGTACAAGTACTCACTCGCTGCTGACATGTACTGCATGTTCAGGTGTCCTACAGGTGAGTTCATGTGTCATACTCACACATTCAAACGTGATCAGCTGGGCGAGCTCATCTTTGTGCAGCGTCAGCAGCTCGAACCATTTCCTTAGCAGGACGCTCCTCTCCTGCAGGACGACCAATCAGAGCACAGCACGGGTCACCTGCACGCCTTCATCGTCACATTTAACCGTTCGCACCTGTCCCCCGCCAACATGCTTCACATTGATGGAGACTCGGAGAGAGAACTTTAGTTTCATCAACAATACACAAACAATTCTCTCATTTACAAAACATCTATATAAACTTCAGAGAAAACACTCTGAAAAGGTTTAAAGTGAAGGACCAGAGTGAGGACACATCCAGTCCTGAGTTTGCTCCTGTAGATTTCCGTCCCTGCTCGTTGGTTCATCCCTCAGCGGGTCACCTCCTGTGTTGGTGACTGTATGAAGGTGGAGCTCAGTCACCCTGCTGACCTTTAACAAAGCCGGACTTTGCGTCTGCACTGAGGGAAACATTAACCTGTGAGGCTGCGAGCGTTTAACCATTTAACCCAGCTCAGCGGCATCCACACACTCACTGCTAACGCCTCACAGCAGATAACTGCATTAAACACCTGCTGTCCACCAAACTCCGTTCAAATACGTCGTAATTGTAGTGTGTGCTGTCAGCGGGGACACCGCGTCTCCTTACTGCAGCCTTTGTTTTGTGACTGTTTAAGGGACGGTGCTCACCTCGGCTCACATGTCTGTCTCCTGTCTGCGAGTCATTCTTCACCTTTGATCACTTTAATCCGGTTTGTGCACATCCGCTCCGAGTGGCGCAGCAGCAGGAAGACACTTGTTAAAGTTTGGGTTTAGTCTAAAAACGGATTTCTGTGAATTATGAGTTAACCGAATAAACATTTCCAAACATTTAACGTTTACGAAAGCTGTTTGACGCCATACTGAGTCAATATTTATAATTTAAGGTAAATTTATAGTTTTTAGTGGAGTACGGAGGGCGGAGAAGGCCATGAAAGAACGTTTTGGATTTGTGTGAAAATCCCTAAATCAGGTGGTTTCTGTGTTAGCCGTATTAAAGTCTGACGTGTGTGTATAACATCATTGAGATAAACTCCGTCAGTCAATATCAATCATTTGGGTAAAAGTTCCAGGCTTTGAGTTGACTACGGAGGGCAGAAAGTCCAATTTAAACAGTGAAACCTGCACATATCGTAGTATCCGGTGAATTTTATGACATCCGAATAAATGTCTGTCTTCTGTAAGTCGGGAAGATGCCAGCGTTGGGTTGTTTCGTTTAATTTTCAGGGCGGAAATGGGACATTAATTTTAAATAGTCGGTTTTTAAAGTGGAGTTCTGTGAGAGCGCAGCCTACCTTGGCCGTGTACTGCTTCCAGGAGAGAAACGCTTTGTACGCAGCGTCCACCGCCTGCTTGGCCTCCGCGGGGCCGCAGTCCGACACCCGGGCTATCTCCTGTCCGGTGGCCGGATCTAGGACGGGGAACACCGAGGCAGCGGAGATCCAGCGGCCGTCCACGTAGCCCTGCGTCCGGAGGAGCGGAGCGGAGACATCCAGGCTGTAGCTTCTGTGCATGGCGGCAGGCAGGCCGGGTAGGAGCTGCCGGAGGAAGCAGCGGGTCTTCAGCACGCAGACAGCAGCGGACATACCGGGGGGGTGTGCAGCCGGAGAGCCGGACTCTATGCTGGATGTTTGATCCGTTCGTTCGCGCAGGTCTGCAGCTGGAACCTCCTGCGGCTTTCCGTCGGTTTCAACCGGTGCGACAGTCACGTGACTCCGTTCAAACGCAGTGAGCCTCCCGCCCGGAGCCAGTGTTGCCAACTTAGCAACTTTGTCGCTATATTTAGGGAGTCTTCAGACCCCTTAGCGACTTTTTTTCTAAAAAGCGACTAGCGACAAATCTGACGACTTTTTCTGGTGTCATTGGAGACTTATTTATGACGACTTTTTGACGTGAAAACGCGTATCGCTCTTACTCTCAACAAGCAGCGGTACTGCTTTGGGCACCTCACCCGTGCCAAAGCGCTCCCAGGCGGAGGATAGTCCTCCCCCCGCTGCTATCAGGGCAGGAGACGTTCACACCTGTGCGTCCAAACGGCAAATGAATCGCGCATGAGCGAAGCCGCTGCTCCCGCTGCCCGCACTGACTGTAACAGTCAATTCTTCCTTTACTCTTATGCTGTTTTGTGGATCACAAGGTTTAAAACTACTTATAAACACACACACTCTCACACACAAAGTAACTCCACCAGAGTGCCAATCTCGGGTCACTTTTGCCGGTCCAAGCCCGGATAAAGGAGCAGGGTTGGAATTGTGACATTACAAAACAATAATTGCTAAAAGAAATTTAATTTGTGGTTCTAAATAAATTCTAAATGCATTTAGGACGTTTATTACTCACTTTATGTCTCTTCCACGATGTTATTTCTCTCTCCAACAACGTAGGTTACAATTATATTAGCATGACGAATTATGCAAATTAAGTGATGACGTCATTTGGCGACTTCTAGCGACTTTTAGGACAGCCAATAGCGATTTTCCTTACTGAGGAGTTGGCAACACTGCCCGGAGCTCCCTGTCTCTGCCGGGGACAAGTTTGTTTTTAGATGCGGGAGAAACACACATACCCACACCAGTACCATCATCATCATCGTCGTTGTCGTAACATGATCAGAAGAACAGAATAAAGGTGAAAAAGAGTGAAGCTCAGTGATGGTTACCAGCAGGTCTGAGGTTATGCTGATGATATTCTCTCTTCAGCCTCCATCAGCAGTGGTCTAATGAAGCCGAGCCAAGGCCTAGTTCAGCTGGCACAGTCTGAGAGAGGAGTCTCATCCACACTCCGAACCCACGGTGAAGAAAGTGTGCAGGTGTGTTACGTGTCTGCAGGCTGCATGTTTGGGGACCCCACACACTTACTCACGTAGAGTCTTTTTGTTAGAAACACTAGGTAAGTAGGTTGGTGCCACCCATGTAATTTTGAGCTTGTTTTGAGTTGAGGTTTCGGGTCTTTCCCTCTTGTTTTTGCTTTTCTAGGATAATAGCTCAGCTAAGTTTTGGTTTTGTCTTTTTGGTGTTTTTTTTGGCACAACCTAACTGTCCCTTTCTCCCCCACATTTGTTGTTTGGATTTGGGTTATTTATTTTGTGAGAGCGCTGCCATTAAACCTCTTTCATAACACCTGTACCGAGTTTCCGGAGTTGTTGTGTTATCCCCTCCTGCCCTCGAGGAGACGTAACAAGGTGTGTCAGGGACCTTCCTGTAGGAGGACAGGATGGTCTCCTCCCAGTCCAGATACACCTGCGCCCTGCAGCATCCCGATGTAGGAACTGGGATGCTGATGCTTTTGATCATGTTGTAGGTCCCGGCCCTTTCTTTCCTCCCCCCTCCGCCTCCCAGTAACAGCAGCCTGCTGTCACCCAGTCGGGGTGCTCGTGGTATGACTGCCCCTCCCTCAGCGGCTCGGGCCCTAACCCAACACGTTTAAGCTGCCAGACACAGGTACTGGAACCCTCCAGTGTGATCACGTCTGTGGGTTCAGTGGTGGGATCATCACCATGACAACTAGGGCTGCCACGATTAGTCGACTAGTCACGATTACGTCAACTATCAAAATCGTCGACGACTAATTTAATAGTCGACGCGTCGTTTGAAGCTTTGTAAGATCACAAAAGACGCAGGAATAAGTGGTAGGATTTAAGAGTGTAATAACGGACTGAAACAGAAGATGACAGCACTGCATGTACAAGGATGCCAGCTGCCACCACATATTTTCAAAAGCGCTGTTACCCACTAGCTCGATAGCGAGCCGGGGGCAAGGCTCACTAGAGCCGTGAGAACACCGGACTCCCGGCTTCAAACCCACCTCCGTCTTTCGCTACTCAGGTTAAACATATATAAGTCACTTAGATAACTTAAATATTTTATTGTTTGGCTTTTTTAGTATTTTATTTGTTCCTGAGTAAATCGGTTTGGCTGAGATCAAAGTTATAGTTTTTACACAGCTGAATAAACGTCAAGCAGACAGCTGATTATCAGAAGTGTGAGATGCTCCAGAATTTACTCCGGTGTCCCGTTATATGTTAGATATCAAGGAGCAGACGGCTGAGTTTATTAAACTTCACCTAAACAATCTGCAAATTTCATTAAAATTTAATAAACTATTATCTTGTCTTTATTTTTAGTTAGCACCTACCGTAAACACTTAAAGCTGTCAGCTAATGATAGTTATATAAGAGCAGATGCTGCTGCTGCAATAAGCTGTAGTTTTACGTCCAATGGATGATGATCTGATTAGTCGACTAATCGCAAAATTAATCGGTGACTAGTCGACTATCAAAATAATCGTTTGTGGCAGCCCTAATGACAACCTTAGTCCAGATACACAAACATTGCAGCTTTGTTTAGCATTAGCATCACCAGTAAACCAACACGACTTTCTTAAATTTGCCTGACAGCAAACCTAGATTGATAATATTAGGTATGTTATAAAGATAACACTTCCCATTGGTTCCTGAAAAGTGTTTGATATAAACAAAGGTCCCGCCCCCACATTGCAAAGGTATGACATCATAACAATGTGATTGATCCCTTGCATGATTATGGTGATGTAGGAACAACACAAGCACTCTGGGCTCAGAGTTGTACCTTCTTACCGCTCAGTGCACACTGCAGCATCTACAGCCACCTCATCCAGATTCATCAGAAACCATCACGTCATTTTTCTTCTTACAGCTGTGACAGTGTCTGACATGTAGCGTGCGATTCTTAAAATCCATGTAACACCCTGATAAACACGAGGTCCCATGTAACGACTTTTATTTCATGTAATCACTCACTGACATTACTGTAAATTTCTGTAATGAATGTTTTTCTATATTTCTGTAGAAGGGCAGGAGGACGTTGTTTCCATGGCCACACATTTGGGGGGACACAGGCACGTGAACACATATCAGTGTTGGTCAAGTTACTTGAAAAAATAATAATAATGATAATAATAATAATAATGGATTGTATTTATATAGTGCTTTACAATGCCACTATTCATTCACTCTCGCATTCACACACTGGTGGAGGCAGCTACAGGTGCAGCCACAGCTGCCCTGGGGCAGACTGACAGAGGCAGGCTGCCATATCGCACCATCGGCCCTTCTGGCCAAAAAGAGTAATCATGAAAAAAAGTAATCAGTAACTAATTACTGACGCGTTACTGCCCATCTCTGCATATGATATTTCCGCTGTTGCAGGCTGACTTTGGTGAATCACCCAAATATCACCCAGCCCCTCTCAGCGCGTGCACGCTGCTGTCAGCTGTAATCAGCTGATGTGAGGAAATGAAACTTAAGGAAACACAGAGCGGAGGAGGCGCAGTTAGAGATCCGCGGCGCACTCACACCCAGGATGGGGGTTCAGGGTCTGACCACCTTCTTACACGACCACCAAAAGATTTACCGGGACGTCCAGTTCGGCAGGAGCCGGCTGGTGATCGATGGATGCAATCTGAACTACCGGCTGTACTTTGAGTCAGGTGAGGAGCTCCGGTCTGAAGTCCAGGAGTCTGTTCAGTTTGTGAGCTGCAGGTTTATGCGCCCTCTTTACTGACGTCATTATCATCGCTGATTCTGCTGATAAGTACTATTACTATTAATACTGCTGTTAATACAAACGGACGACCACCGGACAAACGGAAGTGTGACCGGCAAAAAGTGTGTGTGTGTATTATGGTGCGTGCGTGTGTGTATTTGTGTGTGTGCGCGCGTGTTTGTGTTATAGAAGCAAGAATTCGTTTTAAAATTCTTGTTTTAACGTACAGAGAATTAAACGGCCCCAGATTATTTATCCAAGCTTCTTCTAAAATACTCTGCTGCTCCTGTCTCCGCGCACAGACTCAGAGTCTGTCGGTTGTTCCTCGAACCCGTCTGAAGACATCAGGGGGCGGAGCCTCCAAGTCTGTGGCACCACGGCTGTGGACCAGTTGATTCTGTGGATTCTTTTTAAAAGCAGTTAAAAACTTTTCTGTTCAAACAAGCCTTTTGTTGATCTACGTGTTTTATATTCTTCACATTTTTAATTTGCATTTAAACCTTTTACATTGTGTATAATGTCTGTTGAGTGTACTGTTTATTATATTATCTTTGTGTACAGCGCTTTGTGACTGCCTGTCCGTGAAAAGCGCTTAATAAATAAACTTTACTTACATAGTGCACGCGCGCACGTCTTCCCATGCGCGCACGTGTGATGAATGTTAAAACAGATAAGATTTTAAACATGTCTGAGTCATTAAACCGCAGAATTATGAAACCTGACTGCTGCTGTTGAGCTCTGCAGATGTTGCTCTCGTGTGTCATCTGGATGTTTGGGTTTCAGCTGTTTTACACTCTGGACTTGGGCTCAGGCCACGTTACGTTCTTCTTTACACCAAAGAAGGGAAAATGTGTAAAGATGAATTATTATTTCATGGTGTGAGCGTCCTGCTTCAGCATGCAGACTCCCAACCAGAGATGGGCAGTAACGCGTTATTGTAATAAAGTAAGGGATTACTATTGCAAAAACGGTAATTAGATTAGGCAAGGCAAGTTTATTTGTATAGCACAATTCAACAACAAGGTGATTCAAAGTGCTTTACAGAGACATTAGAAACAAAAACAAATAAAAAGCATGATTTAAAATTGATTAAAACAAACTAACTAATTAACAAACAAACAAACAAAACAGTATATAAAATCAAAACAGATAAAATCAGAACAATAGATAAAATCAGTAGTTAAAATGTACGTTTTGAAATTTAAGCTTAAAAGTGTGGATTTGGTGCTTTATTCAAATGCAGCTGAGAACAGGTGAGTCTTCAACCTGGATTTAAATAAACTGAGTGTTTCAGCTGATCTGAGGCTTTCTGGGAGTTTGTTCCAGATATGTGGAGCATAAAAGCTGAATGCAGCTTCTCCGTGTCTGGTTCTGACTCTGGGAACTGATAAAAGACCGGATCCAGATGACCTGAGGGACCTGGAAGGTTCATACTGGGTCAGGAGGTCACTGATGTATTTTGGTCCTAAACCATTCAGAGCTTTATAGACCAGCATCAGAACTTTAAAGTCTATCCTCTGACGGACAGGCAGCCAGTGTAAAGACCTCAGAACTGGACTGATGTGGTCCACTTTTTTGGTCTTAGTGAGGACTCGAGCAGCAGAGCTCTGAATGAGCTGCAGTTGTCTGACTGATTTTTTAGGTAGACCTGTAAAGATGCTGTTACAGTAATCAAGCCTGCTAAAGATGAATGCATGGACTAGTTTTTCCAGGTCCTGTTGAGACATCAGATCTTTTATCCTTGATATATTCTTGAGGTGACAGTAAGCTGATTTTGTTATTGTCTTAATGTGTTTTTCTAAGTTTAGGTCTGCATCCATCACTACACCCAAATTTCTCGCCTGGTTTGTGGTTTTTAGGTGTATAGATTGAAGTTCTCTGGTGACCTGTAATCGTTTTTCTTTGGCACCAAAGACGATTACTTCAGTTTTGTTTTTGTTTAGCTGGAGAAAATTGTGGCACAACCAGTCATTAATTTCCTCAATGCATTTACCAAGAGCCTGTACAGGGCCTCGGTCTCCTGGTGACATTGTGATATATATTTGTGTGTCATCTGCACAGCTGTGACAGTTTATTTTGTTGTTCTTTATCATCTGTGCCAGTGGGAGCATGTAAATGTTAAACAGAAGGGGTCCCAAGATGGAACCTTGGGGAACTCCACATGTGATACTTGTCTGCTCAGATGTGAAGTTACCTGTTGATACAAAGTATTTCCTGTTTTCTAAGTATGTTTTGAACCAGTTTAGTACAGTTCCTGAAAGACCTGCCCAGTTCTCCAGTCGTTTGAGTAATATGTTGTGGTCAACTGTATCAAATGCTGCACTGAGATCCAGTAAAACTAAGACTGACATTGTTCCACTGTCTGTGTTCAGACATGTGTCATTGAACACTTTGGTCAGAGCAGTTTCAGTGCTGTGGTTCTGTCTAAAACCTGACTGGAAGGCATCATAGCAGTTATTCTGTTTAAGAAGTAATTGAGCTGTTGAGAAACTGCTTTTTCAGTGATCTTACTTAAAAATGGGAGATTTGAGATCGGCCTGTAGTTGTTCATTGGTGTCTTGTCAAGATTGTCCTTTTTCAGTATAGGTTTGATTACAGCAGTTTTTAGTGGTTCCGGAAACACACCTGACATTAAAGAAAAGTTGACGATCTGTAACAGGTCTGACTCCAAAGTCTTTGAGACCTTTTTGAAGAAACTTGTTGGCAGGACATCTAAACAGCAGGAGGAGGAGTTCAGTTGACCTAAGATGTCCTCCAGGTCTTTGCTGTTGACAGGGTGAAACTATTTTATGGTGTTTAAACAGTTTTTCGGTGGACACAGTACATAGTCTGGATCTGCTGTTGATGTACCAATTGCTTGTCTAATCTTTTGGATTTTTTCTGTGAAGAATTTGGCGAAGTCATTGCAGGCCATGGTCGAATGAAGTTGAGCTGCCACTGGCACAGGAGGGTTTGTTAGCCTGTCAACTGTAGAAAATAAGACCCGAGCGTTATGACTGTTTTTGGTGATGATGTCAGAGAAGTAGGACCTCCTTGCACTCCTCAGTTGTAAATTATAATTGTGAAGTTTCTCTTTATAGATGTCATAATGAACCTGGAGGTTTGTTTTTCTCCATCTGCGCTCAGCTTTCCTACACTCTCTTTTTTCCATTTTTCACCAGTGTGGAGTTTCTCCATGGAGACTTCTTCCTTCCAGAGATAACCTTCACCTTAATGGGAGCAATAGTGTCCATTACATTTAACATGTTAGCATTGAAGCTATTGACGAGCTCATTGACTGACCCTCTGGACAGGTCAGGTGTTAATGGGAAGACCTGGTTACAGATCTCACTACTGTCTTCAGTTATACACCGTTTTGTGATCACTGCTGTTGATATATTTGTGTGGGCTGAGATTTTACTTTCAAAGAAAACACAGTAATGATCAGACAGGCCCACATCAGACACAGTAACCTCTGAAATGCTCGGGCTCTTGGAGATCAGTAGGTCAAGAGTGTGTCCTCTATTATGTGTGGCCTCTGTTACACGCTGAGTCAGCCCAAAGTTGCCCAGAGTGTTACTCAGGTCTTTAGTCCCTTTGTCCTGAGGGTTGTCCACATGGATGTTAAAATCCCCAACAATAATTACACAGTCGAAATCAACACAGATCACAGACAGCAGTTCACTGAGGTCATTAACAAAGTCTGTGCAGTATTTGGGAGGCCTGTAAACATTAAGAAACACAACTTTGGATGGGGCCTTCGGCTGTAAAGCCACATATTCAAAAGACTGAAAACTTCCAGGAGATAGCTGCTTACATTGAAATGATTCATTAAATAAGACAGCAACCCCTCCTCCTCTCCTGCTCACCCTGGCCTCACTGATAAAACTGTAGTTAGGAGGGGTCGTCTCGATGAGAACAGCTCCACTGTTACTTTGGTCCAACCAAGTTTCAGTTAGAAACATAAAATCAAGGCTGTGCTCAGTGATTAAATCATTAATTAAAAATGTTTTCCCAGCTAAAGATCTAACATTTAATAAAGCCAACTTCAGTGTTTTAGAGGCATTACTTGTCCCCTCGTGTTTGGGAGCAGTCTGTGGCACACAAGGTATGTTTACTATGTTTAAAGATCTTTTAGAGTGCAGCTCTCTGTGTTTTGACCAGGCCACATGTCTCCTTCTGTCACCTGAAAGTATAGAGATTTTAAAACCTTCTAGTAAACAGGGTCCCAGCTTCTTCTGGGAAAAGTCACCACTGCCATAATCCTCGCAGCCCGGACCCTCCACACATCACACATCAGACTGTGGAGACAGAGCATGAAGGTGGTAAGGAGGAACTAAGGGGGGCGAGGCTGTTTACTGATTACCTTTACTTTCCCGCAGGAACGCTGCGTTACTGCGTTACTAAAACCATGAGTTTTTTGTGAGAGTGTGTCATGACAGTGACGTAAGCGAGTGCGACGTTCGTGACAACAGCTGTGTGCAGATCAACAGTGGATCATATATCGAGTGCGGAGAGAGTATGAGCGTGCAGCGTTTAAAGCGTGGAAGTACTGACCTTACTTTGAGTTTGATTCCATAAAAAGTGACAAAAACATTAGTGTCCGTTGTGCGTGGGAAGAAAACTTCTTTTTACAGCGAAAAAAACCCCTAAACTTCCGAGCAAGCACCGAGTAGCTACGACGTGATGTGAAATTCACAGAGAAACTCGCGGATTCTTCCACTGACCGCTGCGGCACACCTGCACCAGGGTAAACCTCCGCCTGCCCCACTCCTGCTTTACAGGTGAAAATAGAGCAACAGGACCGCTAGTCTTTGACTTTATTTATTTTCTGCTGTGTTTTACTTGCATCTATTTGAAAGACTGAGTGTAAACACACAAAAATATTTTATTTTATGTGCAGAAAATAGGTTTAAATGTTAAACTAATTTCTTCCAGTCAGAGAATGTTGCAGATAATTAAATTTTTGCTTGATGCATAAAGTTAAAAGATTAAAACTAATAAAACAAGTTTTAAAAAGAGACTTTTCCATCTGATTACATTTTGTATGATGGATTATGCAGAAAAAGTAGAATTGGGCTGAAAGATCTATCACTTTATCACCTATTCAGGTTGTAAATCGTGTTTTTAAAAAGTAACTAAGTAACTAAGTAACTAATTACTTTTGAAAATAAGTAATCAGTAAAGTAACGGGATTACTTTACTGATTACTTTTTTGGGGAAGTAATCAGTAATTAGTTACTGATTACTTTTTTCAAGTAACTTGACCAACACTCATCCTAACCAACCACAAAGTCACAGAGTGCAGAGTTTAGTGAGTTACTGACCCAGAATCAGCTGATGGTGCACCAAACTCAAACACCTTCAGACTGTAGACAGTCAGGTTTGATTCAGTCAGACCTGAACCCACAGACTGAACTCATCAGGAGAGATTACTGAGCTCAGAGATCATTTTCCCAACCTGAGGAGTCGCCCCCTGCTGGAGGCCTAAGTCCCTACAGCTTCACTGTTCAGAACCAGAATCTATAAAAACCACATTACATATATATATGTGTAGTATGGAAGCCTTTAAGGTGCTGAGGGAAAATCACAGGATCAGTATCTGAAGTACTGGTTTGAGTTCATGCACACTTTCATCACTCAGACGTGGTGAACATTACGCGTGTCCTGGATATGTAAAACTACTCGCCTCAGTATTCTTTGACCTTCCTGACATCTTCTCGAGCTTCCTGATGTCACAGCATGGTGACAGCATTTGTTTCAGACAGTTTCTGCTCGATGTCAGTTCAGCACGGTTTGTCGCCACGTGCAAAACTGACTCTTGGAGTCTCTTTGTTTTGTTTCTTTTGGCTGATTCTTCAGGTCTGGACCAGAATCACGGCGGGGAGTATGCTGCCTATGAAAGCCTGATTGAGAGGTTCATCACAGCCCTCAGAACCTGCGAGGTCGATCCCTACATGGTGCTGGACGGAGGCTCGGACCACACCGACAAGAAGCTCGAAACTGTCACACAAAGCGCAGAGCAGCGGATCAAAAAAGCCCATCGAGCAGCAAAGGACGGGGGGAAGGAAAACATCCTGCCAATTATGACCAAGTGGGTGTTCAGACAGACGCTGACCCGGCTGAAGGTCCCGGTCGCCCAGTGCTTTGGCGAGGCCGACCGGGAGATAGCCGCCCTAGCTGATAAGTGGCAGTGCCCAGTGCTTTCCAACGACAGCGACTTCTACATCTTCAACCTCTCAGCAGGATTGTTGCCCATCTCTTACTTCCAGTGGCAGGATGTAAAGGGGAATGGCTCAAAGAGCTACATCCCTTGTAAGAGGTACTATACCTCCAGCTTCTGCATCTACTTCAAAATCCAGCCCCAGCTCCTGCCCACCTTCGCTGCCCTGGCTGGGAACGACTACGTGAAGCTGCCGAAGTTTATCTGGAGTCGGTTTGCCCCAGACGCCACTAGGCCTCAGAGCCGCCTGGGGGGCCTGCTGTGCTGGATGAAGGACTTTGAGCAGCCAGAGGACACCTTGAAGGCAGCAGTGGAGCTGATGGGAGGAAAGAGCCAGAACAAGGAGAAGATGCTGCAGAGTTTGTCTGTGGGGATGGAGGAATACAAACTACCTCGCAGCTCGCTGGTGGAGTTCTTCGTCCGTGGGGATGTTCCTCCGTTCCTAGATGAGGTAATGATTCCCGGTACTCATTCCAGGCAAAATGTCCTTTATTGAGGTCTGTCGTTCCAACCTGGAGTGCAGAAGGTCAGTTCTGTTTTCTCATAGAGGCAAAGCTGCTGCGACAGCAGTCATTGGTTTTTGAAGTCTTGCTTTGAAGCCTCAAGAAAACATTTACACAGTGCAATAATGTTTAATTTAGTAAAAACCTAAAACGAGTTACTGATCACATAAACTCATCTAGAAAGTGTTTACAGAGGTCAAGACAGGAAGCCGCTTCCCCCTACAGCTATCGCCACCTGCTGGCTACTGACAAGAATGCAGACATGATGGAGCTCCTCACTGGCCTCACTTTTCAGACCTGGAAACTGTGTCCATCTTTCCTGATGTCTGTGGCTGTTCCCTGATGAAGAACAAGACTCTGTACCATCTGAGTCTTTGACCCTTTGAAGTCAAACACTGTTTGTAAGAAGTTTTTAGGTTTATATGTTGAGGACCTAGATCACATGTAAACTCAGGGATGGTTCAAGTTGTGGATGGCTTTTCTCCCCGGACCCAAAGTCTAGAAAACAGGACTTTGGGTGATTTCTTCTTCTCAGAGACAGAGGTCCTCAGACGGTCTTTAAGTATAACGTGCTGGAAGGGTTCAGTGCTGCAGATGCAGGTGGAAGAGTCTGGAAATGGGAGCAGAACTCAGGACCATGGCTACAAGTTCAAGACTGGAAAAAGTCTAAATGTCCATCTGACCATCGTCAGGTCCAAGAAGTTAGTGTTACTGATGGAACTAAGGCAAGCTTCTGTAGGGATCGGGCAAACGAGCCTTCAGATTAGTTCGTGACGATCGGTACATATGTTTTCTGACATATCCTAAACTCAAACGCCATAAATATCAGAATGGTTTTTGTTCTACCAGCATCTGCTCTGATCTTGATGCTTTATAACCAGAGCTGTAAATTTACAGACAGCTACTTTCACCAATTGCTACGAAGATTTCAGATACGAGCAGCAGAAAGGACGTTCCTCTGATGGGCGTCCAGGCTCATTTTCAGAGACAGGATGAGCAGTTCAGGCACTCAGGAGGAAAATAGAGCTGCTGGTCCTTTACATCTAAAGGACGTCTGGTTAGGATGTGTCCATGACGAGGCCTGCTGTGCCTGTGAACTGGATGTGGATGTGCTGCAGAACATGGGTGGACTGGAGGATTCTCCCAGCTACTGGCAATTACACTAGAAAAAAAAAACACTTAGAAAACATCAAAATGTCTTTTTTCCCACCAAAATGACAGTTTTATTCTCCTGAACAAAGGGTTAGGGAGTTGGAACATTTACACCTCAGAGGGTTTGTAAATGTAAATGTTACTTGAGGTAAATGTCTGGTAAAACCTTCGTGTCCTGGTCTCCAGGAGCTCATTGGTCGCATCCCAGATTGGATGCAGCTGCGTGTGATGCAGGCCCGGCTACCCGGGGACACCCTGGACGTACTGCTGCTGCACAGGCTGAGCCTCGGCACCCCCGTGGACCACAAAGACCTGCCCAGTGTTAACCTAACCTCCAGACCTCTCCGCCAGGTGATGTATGGGCTGCTGCTGGGCAAAGAGACGTCATATAAGGTGGAGGAGAGAGACAGAGAGGACCTCCAGCTGAAATTCATCCGAATCAAACCAACCTTCAGTCGAGTGGCTCAGCGGCTCCAGCTGAACTCACTGCATGAGGTGACAGTTTTAGTGGAAATGAACTGCGGTTTGTGTTTTTAATCCTCAGTGCAGCAAGCTAACTTTAATGTCTGTCACAATGTCGTTTCAACTCTTCGTCCGGCTGTCTCGTGGCCCCAGGCGCAGCTCTCTGAACGTCTGGAGGTCTTACTTGAGGCTCTCGGGGTGAAAGAGGAACTTCTGAATGAGCTGCCGCCTCAGCTGCGCCTCCTAGTGGCTGTGACCTGTTACTGGTGGAACAGAGCTCGGCCTCGTCCGGACCTGAAGCTGCTGAAGTCGCTGCTGCTGGGAATGAACCTCAAAGACACGTCGCGACTCAGCGCAGGTAGGAAACGCAACCAGAGGAGACGTTACCAAAGCCTGCAGTTCCTCTGGTGTCCAGCAGAGGCAGCAGTGAGTCAGTCCCCATAGAGTCCCATGTTAAAACTACAGCAGAAATAAACATGTTTACAGCCTGATACACAAACTGTTCTGTTCTTGGACATTCTCTGGACAGTGCTCACCTGTTTAAACTGGATTAAGGCTAAAGGTTTGCACTATTAGCAGCAGAGACGTGTGTGTGGACTGTATCATGGATATTATTACCTGTGAAATAATCTCCAGGCTCAGTTCAGTCCAGAAATATCAACCGTGTTAGTCTGTTTTACATTACACGACAAAGAAAGGTTCAAATCTACGTTTCTGAAGATAAAATCAGTTTTTAAAACTTTGATTCTTCTGATCTTAGTTTTTAATATTATGTTTAGTTGAAGGTTTTTCTTCTTTCAGTGCTGCAGAAATCTTGTTGGTTTAAAAATGTTTCTAAATAAGTCCCTCTCTGTGTGTGTGTGTGTGTGCTTTGCAGTTGTGCAGGCTCGCTGTCATCAGAAGCCTGATGTGGGCGTGGCTCACGCCTTCAGCCAGTGGCAGGTGTGCATGAAGGACAGCATGCACCTGAACCAGCTGCTGGGCCTCCCTCTGCCTGAACCAGACGTCGCACGGTGAGACGTTCTCTCAGAGCGCTTGTTCACGAGGTCGTTTGTAGGCGTGGAGCAGATCAGTGTGCCAAACGTGCATAGGCGTGTTTTTATTATGGCGTGCTGTAGAAACCGTTACATGACTTCCTCTATGTGACGTTTGTGTTTGCGGAGGCTTTAATCAGTACAGTCCTGTACAATCGCTCTGCAGGATCAGTGACTCGCAGCTGTTTCACAGTATAAATGTGCATATGCAGGCAGACTCACACAGCGTGATGTTTGCATGGAAAAGCCTCATTTGGCTCCTGATCCATGGATGGAGCCCCTCCCTCACAGTTTGATGAAAAAGTGGCAGCAAAGAGCGGGGACTGTGTTGTAGAGCTTCAGGAGGTTCTCACATGAGATCAGAGCGCTCTGGACTCGCCTGCTTGAACCAGCATGTTTGTCTGGAAGGAGAAAGAGAGCAGAGCTTAGTTAAAGGCCGGTTTGGACAAATAATCCAGCAGAGCGAACATTCTCCATCTTCTCTTTATGATCTCCAGGTTCTATCAGGGGACGCTCGTCCACCAGCTGGTCCACATGAGGAGGACAGGAAGCAGACTGAAGCGTGTCCTGAAGCCAGATCAGGCCAGTGTGCAGCAGTACCGCGACGTGCTGTCGGCCGTCCGCCGGCTCCGGCCCCGCCAGGGCTCCGAGTTCTCAGAGAGCGAGCAGGCAGAGAGGCGGGCTCTGAACGACCAGACCAACCTCAGGCCGTTCCAGCTGGACTACGACGAGGAGACAGAGGCTCGCAGCTCGGCCCGGGTGCAGGAAGAGCTGCGGCTGGATGATCGGCTGCTGCTGAAAACTCGGTACAAAACCAAGGAGAGAAGGAATCGCTGCAACAAAGTGGAACTGAGCCGGAAGGAGGAGTCCCGAGGCATGGACCTCCTCTGACGGTCGGACCGTCGCTGGAACCGCCGTCAGCATCCACTCTGTCTGGCTTCAGCCCACTTTCTCCTCCCTCTGTTGGCTCCTTCTGTGCTCCAGACTCTTTATGGGACAAATATCTGCTAGTTTTTCCACAATCTGGGTCATTTCAGAGGATTTTACAGCCTTTTATTTGTGATTTAACAGGAAACATGAATGTAAGTTTAATAAAAGGAACCTCATCAATAAAGATTTAAATGTTTCTGAACCCCAATCTTTTTTTTTTCCTGTCCTGTCTGAAGGAAAAGAAAAATGCCCAACAGATTTGTTTTACTGCTCCTGCTATACTGGTCCACCTGATTGTCATATTTATTCAGCCTTTATTATTATTATTATTATTACTATTATTATTATTATTATTATTATTATTATTATTCATTTTGATTTTATTTGGAGTTATTACAGGACCGGGCGATGGGAAAGACAAAGAAAGAGGGCAAGAGAGAGAGAGACACAGCAGGGAAACCATGGCAACAGCCAACCTCAGCATCAGCAGCAGTCAATACTAAACATGAATGTTACTGAGCAGCACACAGGACTGATAACACGTGAGATGTTTGGAGACAGCAGCCAACCCAGACAGTGTGTGTCTGTTTACACCTGTGTGTGTGAGCGCTTGTGTTCATCAGGTTTCTCCATGTAAGTGTCTGATAGTGGGTGTGGGGAGCCATGGCCCCGCCCCCACAGGTCATTAGACTGCTTTCTTCCATTTGCGCAACATCTCTAAAATTAGAAATATCCTGTCTCAGAGTGACGCTGAAAAACTAGTTCATGCATTTATTACTTCCAGGCTGGACGACTGTAATTCATTATTATCAGGATGTCCAAAAAACTCACTGAAAAGCCTTCAGCTAATCCAAAATGCTGCAGCAAGAGTCCTGACAGGGACTAGAAGGAGAGAGCAGATTTCTCCTGTTTTGGCTTCCCTTCATTGGCTTCCTGTTAAATCCAGAATTGAATTCAAAATCCTGCTCCTCACATACAAGGTCTTAAATAATCAGGCCCCATCTTATCTTAATGACCTTGTAGTACCATATCACCCTATTAGAGCACTTCGCTCTCGCTCTGCAGGCCTACTTGTTGTTCCTAGAGTATTTAAAAGTAGAATGGGAGGCAGAGCCTTCAGTTTTCAGGCCCCTCTTCTGTGGAACCAGCTTCCAGTTTGGATTCAGGAGACAGACACTATCTCTACTTTTAAGATTAGGCTTAAAACTTTCCTTTTTGCTAAAGCATATAGTTAGGGCTGGACCAGGTGACCCTGAATCCTCCCTTAGTTATGCTGCAATAGACGTAGGCTGCCGGGGGATTCCCATGATGCATTGAGTTTTTCCTTTCCAGTCACCTTTCTCACTCACTATGTATTAATAGACCTCTCTGCATTGAATCATATCTGTTATTAACCTCTGTCTCTCTTCCACAGCATGTCTTTTATCCTGTCTTCCTTCTCTCACCCCAACCGGTCGCAGCAGATGGCCCCGCCCCTCCCTGAGCCTGGTTCTGCCGGAGGTTTCTTCCTGTTAAAAGGGAGTTTTTCCTTCCCACTGTCGCCAAAGTGCTTGCTCATAGGGGGTCATATGATTGTTGGGTTTTTCTCTGTATCTATGAAGCGCCTTGAGGCGACTTCTGTTGTGATTTGGCGCTATATAAATAAAATTGAAATTGAATTGAATTAGGCAGGCATGGAGGAGATCCCCCCCGAGGAGGACCGACTCCCATCCAGGGCCGTCGTCTGTGGCTCTTCTGCGCAGCTGCTGTCTCTGCTGCTATTTTCGGGGACTTCTCATTTGAAGGACAAATTTGCGTCACACTTGGATCAATTCTTGCTTTTTCAGAATGTCTCACATCGCTCCTCATTTCATCACATTTGTGACATGTTACTAAACATGTGGACACCAGATGGCGCTCTGCGGTGATCACAGCATTGTAAGTGTTTGTTTGGACCCGTGCAGGTGATCAGAATGAACAGCTGCAGATCATAAATCAGCTTCTGAAAAACACATCTGGGTGTTTCACCTTGCTGGAAGTGCGTCGGGCATTTTGCAGTATTTTAATAATAATAATAATAAACTTTATTTATAAAGCACACTAAAAAACCAAGGGTATACCAAGGTGCTTGACAAAAATAAAATAGGAAAAGGGAGATGGGAGGGAAAAGAGAAAGGACCTGGCACGTATCAATTATAAAAACCTTGACAATCATAAGATATAAAAGTAGTTCACAAGCATAACGGATAAAAATGTACAACGCACACCAAGTGTTAACTAGGTAGAAAGGCAAGATTAAACAAATAAGTCTTCAGCCGTGATTTAAACAGTGGCATAGAGTCAGACGTCCGGATAGCAACAGGAAGGTTGTTCCATAAGAACGGGGCAGCTACAGCAAACGCGCGGTCACCACGAGACTTCAGCCGAGAACGAGGTTGCTCCAGAAGAATTTGGGTAGCAGATCTAAGTGCTCTGACAGGAGTGTGTAACCTGAGAAGCTCATTGAGGTAGCTCGGCGCCAAGTTATTAATGGTTTTGTAGGTGAAAAGTAATATTTTAAATTGAATACGGTATTTAATTGGAAGCCAGTGCAAGCCAGCAAGAACAGGAGTGATGGAAGAAAACTTCCTGCTACCTGTCAAAAGGCGTGCCGCTGCATTCTGGACAATCTAACGAGAAGGGTGGAGGAAAGACCAATGTAAAGAGAGTTGCAGTAGTCCAACCTGGAAGTCACGAATGCGTGAATGAGTTTTTCCAGGTCAATGTGCGGAATATAGCGCTTAGCCTTAGAAATGAGGCGCAGCTGATTAAAACTAGACCTCACAACAGCAGACACTTGCTTGTCAAATTTAAGCGAGCTATCCAGTAGTATGCCCAAATTACTGGCATAATCAGAAGGAGAGCTAGCAAAAGGCATCAGAGCAGCACACAGTTGGTCGCGGGGGATTTTACTATCAAACACCACGATCTCCGTTTTCTTTTCGTTCAGGACAAGAGAATTACTCTTGAACCAACCTTTAACCTCACGCATGCATTCACGAAAATAGTGAAAAGACATAGCAAGATTGTCAGTAATCTCAAAATAAATCTGTATATCATCAGCATAGCAATGAAAGGCAATATTATACTTCTCAAAAATTGCCCCAAGAGGGAGCAGATATAGCGAAAAGAGAATAGGGCCTAATACAGATCATTGAGGCACACCACAGCGTACAGGTACCGAGGAAGATGAGAAGTTGCCCAAATTAACCGAAAAAGACCTGTCAGCAAGATAAGATTTAAACCAGTTGAGGGCAGTGCCTCTTATACCCACAGTATGCTCAAGTCTTAGTAGAAGAATGTTATGATCGACCATATCAAAAGCAGAGGAAAGGTCCAATAAGACCAGGACCACAGAGCGTCCAGAGTCAGTGCTTACAAATAGGTCATTGAGAACTCTAAGCAAGGCCGTTTCAGCGCTGTGCCGTGGCTTAAAGGCAGACTGAAATTTTGGTAGCAGACTGACGTAATATGACGAAGGTTTCAGGTATTTTACGAAACGCACGCGGCGCCCACAGGACATCAGAAGATCTGTCCGGTGGGTTTGATTCTCAGGTTCGTGTTTGGCTCGGTGCTCTTGTACTGTCAAGTACTCGTAATCCTTTAATAACAGCCATAACCCTACTTTAGGGACGGCACAAAAGTTTTAGTATTCAAAAACACTTAAAGTCCATAAAGCAGACGCACTGATTCTGCAGAATCCTAAACAGACTTTACCTAATTCATTAATCATCCCTTTAGTGTCACAGCTGGAAACAGCAGTCTGCTGGATAGTTTTATATCTAATAAAATATAAAGAAATGAACATTTTCAAATCAGCGGTTTGCAGAACAAAGAACAAAAATTTCCACACGAATCCTAGAAAGCAGCAGAAAGGACATAAAAACTGTACTGCAGTGGCGTAAATGTACAGTACTCCTCGCCTCTGTGCACGTTAATCTGAGCATGCTCAGCTGCGTGCATGAACGACGCTCTGCTCGTGTTTCCATTAAAGAAAAATTTATTCGATTTTAGCAAAGAGTGTGAAATTCAGAGCAAACAGAAGCAACAGTGTGAAGACAAAGAGTTTGTCTGCGTTTGCTCTCTCCGGCCGTCACATCGTCTAAAACAAGTCCTTAAAGAAGCTTCTTTATAGAGCCCGAGAAGTGAAAACACGTGAAGGTAACTGCATGTAGTGGCTTTTCCTTCCTTAAGTAGTCGTTCTGAATCCTGACTTGTAAATGAGGTGGTAGGAACAGACGTGCTTTTCCAGCATAAACCTTGTGTGCAGAGATGTGTTGTTCGAAATGAGCTCGTGGAAGCTGCTATGATGTCAAGCAGCTTGTTTGTTGGCGGTGGTTCATCACCTCGAGGCGCTCCAGCTTCCTCCCACAGTCCAAACACATGCATGGAGTTTCATTTGGCCCCCAGCCCTCCTCCTCCCCCTGCAGTGGGGATGCCATAATCTGCAGTTTGTTCTGTTAAAGGAAGCTTTTTCCGTGCTCTCAATCTGAAGTGTTTACAGCAGCTGTTCAACATCACACTGCTGGAATAAAAACTACTTCCTGTTTAGTTTTCTCTGCACGCAGAACGCTGTGTGCACTCACGATTGTGATCCAGATGAACTGATGCGTCCTTCTTCATCATCAATGTGCTTTGCTACAGGATCCGTGGGTACCTCAGTACAGTTCTGCTGGAGTAAGTGATGCATGGAGGCAACTTTACTGCAGCCACAGAAATCCTAAACCGGGAGAAAGAAAGCGACACCGCTGGATCACAGCAGCAAAACAGAAGGAAATAAGATGGATTTCATTTTTCATTCTATCGGACAGATTTGCTGCAAATATTTGTGATGCTGCAACCACGGGGTGACCTAATAATGCGCTGCAATAACAGTGCAGTAAAAGCAACATTCAGCATGAATTACTGCCTCCAAGATCCAGTGCGAGCTCGGGCAAGCGTTCAACAGCGAGGCCGTTCAGATGGACGACAGGAGGCTGAAGGAGAATCTGCTGTTGCGATAACAAATGACTCTTCTGATAGAAATTGCTGAGCACTGTGCAAAAGCTTGGGAGGACTCAGCTGCAGATGTATCCAGAGGAGAGATGCATCAGAACAAACTGCCCATGACGGTGAAGTCTGTGACAGCTGACTGTAGCACGTGCAGGAGAGCACAAACCACCCCAGCACACTGCAGCACGCAGGCATCGGTGTGACGCTCGCTGTGCGCACTGCTGAGAAACAGGCGCTGAGCTCCCCGTCAGTATGTGACTAATGGGTTACAGTGATGATGATGATGATGACGTCACCGGTAACATTTTCTACTGAAAGCAGAAAAAAGTAGAGACGTTAAGCAGAGGCTCAGCGTGCCTCTCTGTCTCTCCTCTACATCCATCCATCCTCACAGGTGATTGGATGCTTTACCTGGTCTTCACAATCAATAGCAAAGCTAATAATGAGAGCGGGCACAGCTGATAGACAGAAACAGCCTGGTGAGAATGGCAGTCCTCTCACTGCCTACCACTGACTACACAACACAGTCAGCCAAGGTTTCAGGTGAACCCACGGTGAAACCTGGCCCCACCCTATCATGGGATTTCCTGAGGTCAGAAGGCCCAGGATGTGAGTGGGCATCAAGGCGTCTGGGAAGGATCTTGTAGGCACCAGACGTCTGCTTTATATTTTTATTTACCATTGAGTTCACGTTTGTTTTATAATTCATAGATTTGTTGCATAATTCATCTTTTCAGGATTAATACATTTGAAAACGTATGTTGTGTTTACATAAAGTAATGATATGTCACTGTTTGGGACTGGAACCTAGAAAGCGATGCCTCTCACTTTAAGTATTTAAGTGCAATAGCAGCATGAAACCCTGTGTGAGGGGGAAGGGGAGGAGCATGGACAGAGAGGTTAGGGGTCTCGCGGTTTTCTGACCGTGTGCGCAGGTAGTTCTGGATAAATGCTAATTTTTGTGAACTTTCATGCTTATTTAGGAACGAGTTCATTGTTATGTCTTCAGTTTGTAAGAAATAAACAATCTTTAAGTCATAATGCAACTGGAAGCATTTCTTTTGGAAACCAGGAACACGCGTCAGCGTCACCTGGTCCAGCCCTAACTATATGCTTTAGCAAAAAGGAAAGTTTGAAGCCTAATCTTGAAAGTAGAGATAGTGTCTGTCTCCTGAATCCAAACTGGAAGCTGGTTCCACAGAAGAGGGGCCTGAAAACTGAAGGCTCTGCCTCCCATTCTACTTTAAATACTCTAGGAACAACAAGTAGGCCTGCAGTGCGAGAGCGAAGTGCTCTAATAGGGTGATATGGTACTACAAGGTCATTAAGATAAGATGGGGCCTGATTATTTAAGACCTTGTATGTGAGGAGCAGGAGTTTGAATTCTGGATTTAACAGGAAGCCAAAACAGGAGAAATCTGCTCTCTCTTTCTAGTCCCTGTCAGGACTCTTGCTGCAGCATTTTGGATTAGCTGAAGGCTTTTCAGGGAGTTTTTAGGACTTCCTGATAATAATGAATTACAGTCGTCCAGCCTGGAAGTAATAAATGCATGAACTAGTTTTTCAGCGTCACTCTGAGACAGGATATTTCTAACTTTAGAGATGTTGCACAAATGATTGTTGGGTTTTTCTCTGTATCTATGAAGCGCCTTGAGGCGACTTTTGTTGTGATTTGGCGCTATATAAATAAAATTGAATTGAATTGAATTGAAATGGAAGAAAGCAGTCTTACATATTTGTTTAATATGTGCGTTGAAGGACATGTGCTGGTCAAAAATGACTCCAAGGTTCCTCACAGCGTTACTGGAGGCCAAGGTAATGCCATCCAGATTATGAATCTGCTTAGATACCATATTTCTAAGATTTTCAGGGCCGAGTACAATAACCTCAGTTTGATCTGAATTAAGAAGCAGAAAGTTAGCGGCCATCCAGGTCTTTATGTCTTTAAGACATTCCTGCAGTTTAACTAATTGGTGTGTGTTATCTGGCTTCATGGACATATAGAGCTGGGTGTCATCTGCATAGCAGTGTAAATGTATGCTATGTCTTCTAATGATGCTGCCTAAGGGAAGCATGTATAATGTAAACAGAATTGGTCCTAGCACTGAACCCTGTGGAACTCCATAATTAACCTCAGTGTGTGAAGAGGACTCTCCATTTACATGCACAAACTGGAGTCTATTAGATAGATATGATACAAACCACTGCAGCACAGTACCTGTAACACCTACAGCATGTTCTAATCGCTCTAATAGGATATTATGGTCGACAGTATCGAACGCTGCACTGAGGTCTAGCAGGACAAGCACAGAGATGAGTCCACTGTCAGAGGCCATAAGAAGATCATTTGTAACCTTCACTAAAGCTGGTTCAGCGTGAGGAGACTGACAGCTGAGCCTGAGGTGGGATCTGTGTGGCAGCAGGTCCAGGGGCGGATCTAAGAAAGTTTCTTAGGGGGGCATGGAAATCAAATCAAAGCCTTTTTAAACACATATGTTACATATGGTTACAATGGTTCACATGCAGTAAATCTGCACGTTTGTGTAACTGAATTATTTTCTTTAGCCCACATAATGAAACACCTCAGTTACACGTGTGAGTTTGGATGTTATGTACTGTGTAGCCTGTATAATAAATAAATATGTAGCCCAGTAAAGCTACACAACATGGGGCGGTTCATTTACAAACACAAGTCTAACTGAAGCTTCACACTTTGTTTGTTAGAAAAAATCAGATTGTTGCTTAAATTTACACAAAATGTCAGAAATCTGCACCGTCATGAACAAAAAGCTCATTTTTCATGATTTGTTGGGTTCACCCTCTGGGGAGCACGACATAACCGCACACTTTTCACTACTTTGTGTTTCACCCTTACATCTTTTGTTACCTCGCCTTGTTTGGTATCATTCAGCTCAACCTCACGTGTCTGAATTTACACTGAGTTTTTCACTGACATACTGTAGTAACACAGCTGATCTGAAATCACACAAAAACATCAAATCCTAGTCATAGTTACATTCGCCTTACTGTAAAAACCACAAATATGTTTAGTGAATAATTTTACTAAAGTTGAAATGCAAATATAAACTGTCACATTTTAAAAACTATGCACACAACAATAAAGTTATATACAACTATTTATCTAAAAGTCAGTGCATCCCACAGGTTTTTGTACAAACATTTAAAACTACTGAAACTACAATGAGAGAACAAGCAGGTGTCACAATAAGATGCCGCACAAATTATTTGTGTCAGTGAACAAAATTAGTTTGTGGCCACGAGACAGAGGAGAACAGCACAGGGACAAAGCTGCAGGCCTGACAGCAGGAGGTGTATCACTGCTCCTGTTTCCACCTGGAGACAGTGTTTGCACTGCAGCCTTTGTCACATTCATTAGTGCCCTCACTGACACACAACAACCACTACACAACACATTAACTACACAAGACAATAGCTCGCTCAGTGCTTTTAAATTATTTGTTCTACTAAGTGAGAAAAGTTTACATCATCAATTCATGTTGGCAATAAAAGAGCGGGGGCACAAGGGTCTACAGGTCAATGAAACTGACGATGCTCTTACTGCTTTGTGCTTGTGTTCATGTTACTGTAGAAAGTCAGTGAAAGAAAAAATGTGTTAACCCCTGGACTAAAGAACAAATGCTCCAAGTGGGCGAGGTGCTAATTTTCAGATGGCAGGTCTACATCTAGAATCAAAATGAGCACAAACATCAACAACCAAAGTGAAGCATTAAGACAAAACAGAGCAATGTCACACAGGATCCACACATTTGGGCCACAAAATAGATGTAAATTGACTAAAGTAAGACACAAATCAGACAAAAACAGATGCAGCATGATCACAAACAGACACATGTTGGCTACATGTTGATGCTAAATGACTAAAATCACACGTGCAACACTTTCTACATATTTGACAACAGAAGAAAAACACAAACAAAGTTGGAATGTATTTTTAATTATTTTTAATTTTTATTTTATGCCAAATTAGATATTTGGCATAATCAAGCACCAAATCACAAAGTCTCCTCCCTGTTTGTACTGTAAGGTCAAAACCCTACAGTACTACAGAGAACCCCAACAATCAAATGATCCCCCTCTGAGCAAGCACGAGGCGACAGTGGGGAAGAAAAACTCCCTTTAACAGGAAGAAACTTCCAACGGAACCGGGCTCAGAAGGGGCGGCCATCCGCTGCGACCGGTTGGGGGGGATGGAAATCAAAAAGGAGACGAGATGGCGTGAACTACAGTTGTTAAAATTTGGATTTGGTGCTAAAATTCTGCTTCAAGATGTTAAAAGAAGCAGGGCGGCGGGGAAAAGCCAGGATGGTCATTTCAATCATCTCTGGCTTTAGTGAACCACCTAAAGGGTTTTCGCAGAGCTTTTCCCAACGCTGAAAAAAACCTGGAAACTTTGGACTTTTTGGGAGGACTGGGGATGACTCCGAGGAGCATTTTTAGATGCTTTATCAGAACCTCATCAAAAGACGCATCCTTTGCCATCGCAGCCTTTAACACATCGTCTGGGGAGCCAAACTCCTTGATGAGGCATTTGGCCATTTTCTTGATGAACTTTTTCTTGTCATTCATCAGACTTGTGGCAGACTCTGTGCTGCTGAGTTCAGGCTGCATCAGATCTCTCAGACGCTTGAGGACCGCGTCTGGTTCTTTTGTAGTACATGCTGCCCTGGCAAAAAAGTGCTGAGTTTCAGGTTTTGATTTTCTGATGACTCTCATCATGAGGATAACGGCGAGGTCACTGGACATTTTCTCAGCATCAGAAGATGACACTGATCCAGACCTCATCTCTGACATGTCAGAGGAATCCTTGGGTGAGCCTGAAACACTGGCAGAGCGTTTTTGGGGAGAAATGCTCCCAGATGTTGGTGTCTGATCAGGTGACTGATCAGGTACCAGAGAGCATTTTTCTGGGGTACTGCTCCCAGACTTTGGTGACTGATCAGACGACTGATCAGACACCTGATCAGGCGACTGATCAGGTGTCTGATCAGGTACCAGACAGCATTTTTCTGGGGTACTGCTCCCAGACTTTGGTGACTGATCAGACGACTGATCAGACACCTGATCAGTCGTCTGATCAGGTGTCTGATCAGCTGCCAGACAGCATTTTTCTGGGGTAATGCTCCCAGATTTTGGTGTCTGATCAGGTGTCTGATCAGCTGCCAGACAGCATTTTTCTGGGGTAATGCTCCCAGATTTTGGTGTTACAGGTATTGGAACAGATTCTCTTCCACTGCCATCTGAATCAGTGCTGGTTTCCTTTGTTGGGGTCCTCGTTCTTTTAATAATGTTCTGGATGTCTTCCACAGCCACAGAAATTTTGTCCTCAATCAGTTGATCTTCGTCTTCGTGCTCCACCCAGAGTAAAAGCTTTTGTACAAACTTTTCTACTGCGTCTTCTACGAGCACATAGAGGACTTCAGCAGAAAAGGGGTGCTTTGATCCATGTGCTGGTTGTGGAGTCCTGGAGATGACGGTGTCAGACAGGGATCTACCCATTACAGGTTCGGGGACTTGATACAGTCGATCCGTCATAAGTAGATCAAACATTTTTGCCGTTAACTCCACAGTGAAATCTCTGGTTCCCCCACCAGTTCTAAAGTTTTCCACTGTTTTGTGGATGATGAAGACTTTTTCTTTCTTTGTTAATTTCTCATATAACTCATTAACGTCTGACCTGATCGCGTCAAAGTCGACGGGAGAGGAACGTATGTAACGGAGGTGTGTGTTTTGGCTGGAAACCGTACTTTTATCAGAGGGCACTGTGTCACCTTTGGGGCACTTGCAAATGTTTTTCAGACAAACAAGAAATTTTCTGTTTGCCTCCATTACTTTTCTCAGCTCTTTTTTCATTGTTTCAAATTGTTTTCTGGCAAACATGGAAAAGCGCTGTTTGCGTGCTTTGAGCCGGGAGTGAGAGGTGGATTGCAAACATCTGGAGAAGAAGTCTCTCAGCTTGTTGGTAATTAATCCTGCATTAAAGGCAGGACACCTCTCACAGGGCTCTTCGCTGCTTACATCCATGTTGCCAATGATCTCATTAACGATGTCAGCTGCAACCACTTCTACTGGGGTTGCAGCCCGGAAACTTTGGCTTCCTGCGGCTCGTTTTGTTTCGTCCTTTTCTGTTAGAGTTTCTTCCTCGTCCTCATCTTTATCTGTCATCTCTCCATCTGAGCTCCTTGATGACAGAATCACAGAAATCTCTGTGATTGCTGATTGCACGGACATCTTTGAATCCGTACTTTCTGTACCGGAATCAGAGCCGCTCGACACGCACCGGCAGCGCAGCTCACGTGCGTGCCTTTTAAGGCACGAGGCAGTGTGGCAAACCATGCGGTGCAGCTTTTTAATATTACTGCATTTGCCGCTGACATAAACGGCGGGGTCTTGCGGGAGATCGGGGCTTTCTCTAATGAGTTTGACCGTTGAGCTGACCTTTTCGGAGATCTCTTCCTCAACCATCCGTGTCAGCTCGTCAGTGCTCTCATGTCGCTGTTCCGGGACGTTAAGAGCGCTGGCGATGGAGGCTGAGATGGAGTCTCCGAGGGACGGGCTTATTTTCCCCGCACCTAAAGGCTCCGGATCTTCCTTCATCATGCCATCCTGAATAACAGGAAGGGCATTTTTGAGGATTGTGCTAGAGGCGATCTGAATGATTTCACAAATCATATCAGCGAGCACCGCTCGGACGCCTGAGTCGCATGTGCCACTTTCTATCATGCTCCACTCAGCTCCAGAGAGCCTTTCGAAGCACCTGTTGATAGGTGGCATAATCTGGTCTGGTGTGACCACGACTGTATTTTCATTTTCGCTGCGTGTTGACATGGTTGTATCGCACACTAGATTTTCTGGGTTTGAGAGAACCGCTGGATAATTTCCTTGTTTGGGAGAACGCCGACTGTTGAACATTCGCAAACAGATGAGCAGTGATGTTTCTGTGTGAGAGCCGCTATTTAAAGCTTCCCCTGCCTGTGACGTGGCTGTGACGATCAAAGCAGAAGCGAATTCCTTTGATCTGCCAGTGACGCCGCACAGAACGCACGAGCACACGGATAGAAGCCGCGCCCTCACCATATCCCAGGATTCACTGCGAGTCAACGGTTGAAGAAAAATGGCGGACGGCCGAAGTGAAGCGCAGAAATACCGTCTTCAAAGTAAGCGCTGGGCTTTTATCCCACTTCAAATATACCGCGGAACAAATGTTAGCATAATGAAAAGTCTTAAAGTCACATTTAGCGACCCTTCGGCTAAGTTACGTGACGTTAGTGAGGTCGCGTTTAACGCGCTCTTTGCTCCGTTAGTTCGTTCAGGTTTCTGCCGAAGCTCCGTCTGTTTGTCGCTGTGAAGCCAAACGTACTTAAACGGTTCAGGAAACACCGAGCAGACGGTTGAGCAAATATCTGGCCCGCGAACTGCGGTGAGGACGCAGACTCAAGCATGCTGTGCTGCAGTTTGTCCTTAAAGAGCTCTCATCCTGTATAAAGCACTAATAATGAGACAGACAGTAGATGGAGAAGTCCTCCTGCTGTTGTTGTCAGGCTTATATCAAACAACCTGAGTCTGTCACCTTTGTTATAAAGACCAACACTCTGCAGGATCCTGTCCTGTTTCTCTCTGATTCAAACACATAAAGTGTGTCTTTGTGATGATAAGAGAAAACTGTGTTTTCATCCTGCAAGTTCACACATATTTGATGAACTTCTGCTGCTTTTGTTGCTGACTGCTGTGGTTGATTTCCTTCTGCAGGTGTCCAGAGTCAGAAGAGCCTGAGAAGGTGAGAGGAGACGGAGGCTCTCCACCCCTGATGAGACACCAGGACAGATCCAGGACAGTGTGTGAGGAAGAGGAGGAGGAAGAGGAGCCAGCAGCAGCTGAGAGATGCAGAGGAGAGCAGACAGCTCTCTGTAGTTGAGGGACTGCTAAAAACATTGAAAACACTTTTATATTTGCTTCCTGTATCTGCAGAAGTATCTCCAACACAAACTGTAACAGCTGCATACAGGAACCACTCACTGCTGTTTGTCCTGCAGGATCTGACAGGGAACCAAGGAAAAATAAGGGAACCACAGACAACTTTGATAATGCTTTGATTTATCCAGAATATATTTAGTTCAAATATTGTTTTCATCACAGTGGGATTGTGCTGGTTTCAGTGGGGAAAGTGTGCAGCTCATTTAAACACAAAGTTGTCCCTTCATAAAGTGTGTCAGTATTTTATAAAGATGTCATGTTTCTGTATCATCTCTCTGCTGTTAGAGCCTCCAAACATCAGCCTGTTTAATGCTCTCATATCTGCAACATCTTAAGTAAATTATACTGCACAGTTTTGTCATCAATAAGAGAATATTTACTGCATCAGTTTGTCTTCATTTCATCTGAAACGCACACGGATCGAATCTCTGACTTTATTTTTGGGATATTGCCCTTAAATATAACTAAAGCTTTCACACAGGGCTCATAAATGATACGAAATAGAAATAAATACCTTGAATTTTGACTGAAATGTCATATTTGATTCCACCACTGAGCTTTCTTTGTCCAGAATCAGAATGGGTTTTATTTCCAAATGTTGAGCAGCTTTACAACATTAGGAAATTGCTGCGGTACTTAGTGCAAAACATACTGTCAGACAACGCTGAAAGAAACCAAAAATGAAAAGTGCTAAGTAGATATATACATGATAGCAGGTGGTGATCAGTGCAAACATGGAGTGATGCAGTGAACAGTGTAGGGTCACTGTGTTCTGTGTGTATCTAGGAAATATCAATGATGTCACTCCTGTTACGTTTGTACCATCAAACTGAAATGAGACTAGTGTCAGCAGCTACACTAGCAAACTGTTTTACTAAACTTAGCATCATTGTTGTCTAAGGCGACTCAGCGCATGGCTGTAATGTTCTCCCATCTCACGCAGCTGAAACGACAGTTTTCACATAGAAAACAGTTTAACTCAGAACTGGGTACTTTTGTGTTGAATCGTTTTCATGATGTCTGTTTGTCGGCTGCGCTCGCACAGGATGGAAATACAGGTTTAAAAAGACCTCGAGTCCTTTTTCATGTACTCGTGGTGGCTGCAATTACTCAAACCTTCAAAACACAAAACTAAAATGTTGCCAACTGATTGTTAAAGAGAATAATCCAAAGCAGACTTCAGGTTTACCATCATTGCTGATCTTCTCTTGATCTTACACATAATCAGATATGAGACCGAGTGCTCTGTCATGTGGATAGTAAAGTTTTCTGAGTCCTCACAAGAAGAAAATCTAAAGGTTTCCATCGAATGAAACTAAAGACTGAAAATAAATAGAGGAGCGCTCTCTCCTTCCTCGGCACCGCCGCCGTCGAGCAGAACAGACCCACGCTGACTCCCGGCAAAGGTGGACTTCTCCGTCACCACGGGCAACGAGCTGGCTGCCGTGGCAACACCGTTCACCGTGTGATCACTGCAACAGCAGCAAAACAGAAGGAAATAAGATGGATTTCATTTTTCATTCTATCGGACAGATTTGCTGCAAATATTTGTGATGCTGCAACCACGGGGTGACCTAATAATGCGCTGCAATAACAGTGCAGTAAAAGCAACATTCAGCATGAATTACTGCCTCCAAGATCCAGTGCGAGCTCGGGCAAGCGTTCAACAGCGAGGCCGTTCAGATGGACGACAGGAGGCTGAAGGAGAATCTGCTGTTGCGATAACAAATGACTCTTCTGATAGAAATTGCTGAGCACTGTGCAAAAGCTTGGGAGGACTCAGCTGCAGATGTATCCAGAGGAGAGATGCATCAGAACAAACTGCCCATGACGGTGAAGTCTGTGACAGCTGACTGTAGCACGTGCAGGAGAGCACAAACCACCCCAGCACACTGCAGCACGCAGGCATCGGTGTGACGCTCGCTGTGCGCACTGCTGAGAAACAGGCGCTGAGCTCCCCGTCAGTATGTGACTAATGGGTTACAGTGATGATGATGATGATGACGTCACCGGTAACATTTTCTACTGAAAGCAGAAAAAAGTAGAGACGTTAAGCAGAGGCTCAGCGTGCCTCTCTGTCTCTCCTCTACATCCATCCATCCTCACAGGTGATTGGATGCTTTACCTGGTCTTCACAATCAATAGCAAAGCTAATAATGAGAGCGGGCACAGCTGATAGACAGAAACAGCCTGGTGAGAATGGCAGTCCTCTCACTGCCTACCACTGACTACACAACACAGTCAGCCAAGGTTTCAGGTGAACCCACGGTGAAACCTGGCCCCACCCTATCATGGGATTTCCTGAGGTCAGAAGGCCCAGGATGTGAGTGGGCATCAAGGCGTCTGGGAAGGATCTTGTAGGCACCAGACGTCTGCTTTATATTTTTATTTACCATTGAGTTCACGTTTGTTTTATAATTCATAGATTTGTTGCATAATTCATCTTTTCAGGATTAATACATTTGAAAACGTATGTTGTGTTTACATAAAGTAATGATATGTCACTGTTTGGGACTGGAACCTAGAAAGCGATGCCTCTCACTTTAAGTATTTAAGTGCAATAGCAGCATGAAACCCTGTGTGAGGGGGAAGGGGAGGAGCATGGACAGAGAGGTTAGGGGTCTCGCGGTTTTCTGACCGTGTGCGCAGGTAGTTCTGGATAAATGCTAATTTTTGTGAACTTTCATGCTTATTTAGGAACGAGTTCATTGTTATGTCTTCAGTTTGTAAGAAATAAACAATCTTTAAGTCATAATGCAACTGGAAGCATTTCTTTTGGAAACCAGGAACACGCGTCAGCGTCACCTGGTCCAGCCCTAACTATATGCTTTAGCAAAAAGGAAAGTTTGAAGCCTAATCTTGAAAGTAGAGATAGTTTCTGTCTCCCGAATCCAAACTGGAAGCTGGTTCCACAGAAGAGGGGCCTGAAAACTGAAGGCTCTGCCTCCCATTCTACTTTTAAATACTCTAGGAACAACAAGTAGGCCTGCAGAGTGAGAGCGAAGTGCTCTAATAGGGTGATATGGTACTACAAGGTCATTAAGATAAGATGGGGCCTGATTATTTAAGACCTTGTATGTGAGGAGCAGGAGTTTGAATTCTGGATTTAACAGGAAGCCAAAACAGGAGAAATCTGCTCTCTCCTTCTAGTCCCTGTCAGTACTCTTGCTGCAGCATTTTGGATTAGCTGAAGGCTTTTCAGGGAGTTTTTAGGACTTCCTGATAATAATGAATTACAGTCGTCCAGCCTGGAAGTAATAAATGCATGAACTAGTTTTTCAGCGTCACTCTGAGACAGGATATTTCTAACTTTAGAGATGTTGCACAAATGGAAGAAAGCAGTCTTACATATTTGTTTAATATGTGCGTTGAAGGACATGTCCTGGTCAAACATGACTCCAAGGTTCCTCACAGCGTTACTGGAGGCCAAGGTAATGCCATCCAGAGGAAGAATCTGCTTAGATACCATATTTCTAAGATTTTCAGGGCCGAGTACAATAACCTCAGTTTGATCTGAATTAAGAAGCAGAAAGTTAGCGGCCATCCAGGTCTTTATGTCTTTAAGACATTCCTGCAGTTTAACTAATTGGTGTGTGTTATCTGGCTTCATGGACAGATAGAGCTGGGTGTCATCTGCATAGCAGTGTAAATGTATGCTATGTCTTCTAATGATGCTGCCTAAGGGAAGCATGTATAATGTAAACAGAATTGGTCCTAGCACTGAACCCTGTGGAACTCCATAATTAACCTCAGTGTGTGAAGAGGACTCTCCATTTACATGCACAAACTGGAGTCTATTAGATAGATATGATACAAACCACTGCAGCACAGTACCTGTAACACCTACAGCATGTTCTAATCGCTCTAATAGGATATTATGGTCGACAGTATCGAACGCTGCACTGAGGTCTAGCAGGACAAGCACAGAGATGAGTCCACTGTCAGAGGCCATAAGAAGATCATTTGTAACCTTCACTAAAGCTGGTTCAGCGTGAGGAGACTGACAGCTGAGCCTGAGGTGGGATCTGTGTGGCAGCAGGTCCAGGGGCGGATCTAAGAAAGTTTCTTAGGGGGGCATGGAAATCAAATCAAAGCCTTTTTAAACACATATGTTACATATGGTTACAATGGTTCACATGCAGTAAATCTGCACGTTTGTGTAACTGAATTATTTTCTTTAGCCCACATAATGAAACACCTCAGTTACACGTGTGAGTTTGGATGTTATGTACTGTGTAGCCTGTATAATAAATAAATATGTAGCCCAGTAAAGCTACACAACATGGGGCGGTTCATTTACAAACACAAGTCTAACTGAAGCTTCACACTTTGTTTGTTAGAAAAAATCAGATTGTTGCTTAAATTTACACAAAATGTCAGAAATCTGCACCGTCATGAACAAAAAGCTCATTTTTCATGATTTGTTGGGTTCACCCTCTGGGGAGCACGACATAACCGCACACTTTTCACTACTTTGTGTTTCACCCTTACATCTTTTGTTACCTCGCCTTGTTTGGTATCATTCAGCTCAACCTCACGTGTCTGAATTTACACTGAGTTTTTCACTGACATACTGTAGTAACACAGCTGATCTGAAATCACACAAAAACATCAAATCCTAGTCATAGTTACATTCGCCTTACTGTAAAAACCACAAATATGTTTAGTGAATAATTTTACTAAAGTTGAAATGCAAATATAAACTGTCACATTTTAAAAACTATGCACACAACAATAAAGTTATATACAACTATTTATCTAAAAGTCAGTGCATCCCACAGGTTTTTGTACAAACATTTAAAACTACTGAAACTACAATGAGAGAACAAGCAGGTGTCACAATAAGATGCCGCACAAATTATTTGTGTCAGTGAACAAAATTAGTTTGTGGCCACGAGACAGAGGAGAACAGCACAGGGACAAAGCTGCAGGCCTGACAGCAGGAGGTGTATCACTGCTCCTGTTTCCACCTGGAGACAGTGTTTGCACTGCAGCCTTTGTCACATTCATTAGTGCCCTCACTGACACACAACAACCACTACACAACACATTAACTACACAAGACAATAGCTCGCTCAGTGCTTTTAAATTATTTGTTCTACTAAGTGAGAAAAGTTTACATCATCAATTCATGTTGGCAATAAAAGAGCGGGGGCACAAGGGTCTACAGGTCAATGAAACTGACGATGCTCTTACTGCTTTGTGCTTGTGTTCATGTTACTGTAGAAAGTCAGTGAAAGAAAAAATGTGTTAACCCCTGGACGAAAGAACAAATGCTCCAAGTGGGCGAGGTGCTAATTTTCAGATGGCAGGTCTACATCTAGAATCAAAATGAGCACAAACATCAACAACCAAAGTGAAGCATTAACACAAAACAGAGCAATGTCACACAGGATCCACACATTTGGGCCACAAAATAGATGTAAATTGACTAAAGTAAGACACAAATCAGACAAAAACAGATGCAGCATGATCACAAACAGACACATGTTGGCTACATGTTGATGCTAAATGACTAAAATCACACGTGCAACACTTTCTACATATTTGACAACAGAAGAAAAACACAAACAAAGTTGGAATGTATTTTTAATTATTTTTAATTTTTATTTTATGCCAAATTAGATATTTGGCATAATCAAGCACCAAATCACAAAGTCTCCTCCCTGTTTGTACTGTAAGGTCAAAACCCTACAGTACTACAGAGAACCCCAACAATCAAATGATCCCCCTCTGAGCAAGCACGAGGCGACAGTGGGGAAGAAAAACTCCCTTTAACAGGAAGAAACTTCCAACGGAACCGGGCTCAGAAGGGGCGGCCATCCGCTGCGACCGGTTGGGGGGGGATGGAAATCAAAAAGGAGACGAGATGGCGTGAACTACAGGTGTTAAAATTTGGATTTGGTGCTAAAATTCTGCTTCAAGATGTTAAAAGAAGCAGGGCGGCGGGGAAAAGCCAGGATGGTCATTTCAATCATCTCTGGCTTTAGTGAACCACCTAAAGGGTTTTCGCAGAGCTTTTCCCAACGCTGAAAAAAACCTGGAAACTTTGGACTTTTTGGGAGGACTGGGGATGACTCCGAGGAGCATTTTTAGATGCTTTATCAGAACCTCATCAAAAGACGCATCCTTTGCCATCGCAGCCTTTAACACATCGTCTGGGGAGCCAAACTCCTTGATGAGGCATTTGGCCATTTTCTTGATGAACTTTTTCTTGTCATTCATCAGACTTGTGGCAGACTCTGTGCTGCTGAGTTCAGGCTGCATCAGATCTCTCAGACGCTTGAGGACCGCGTCTGGTTCTTTTGTAGTACATGCTGCCCTGGCAAAAAAGTGCTGAGTTTCAGGTTTTGATTTTCTGATGACTCTCATCATGAGGATAACGGCGAGGTCACTGGACATTTTCTCAGCATCAGAAGATGACACTGATACAGACCTCATCTCTGACATGTCAGAGGAATCCTTGGGTGAGCCTGAAACACTGGCAGAGCGTTTTTGGGGAGAAATGCTCCCAGATGTTGGTGTCTGATCAGGTGACTGATCAGGTACCAGACAGCATTTTTCTGGGGTACTGCTCCCAGATTTTGGTGATTGATCAGACGACTGATCAGACACCTGATCAGTCGCCTGATCAGGTGTCTGATCAGGTACCAGAGAGCATTTTTCTGGGGTACTGCTCCCAGATTTTGGTGACTGATCAGTTGTCTGATCAGGTGTCTGATCAGCTGCCAGACAGCATTTTTCTGGGGTAATGCTCCCAGATTTTGGTGACTGATCAGTCGCCTGATCAGGTGTCTGATCAGGTACCAGAGAGCATTTTTCTGGGGTACTGCTCCCAGATTTTGGTGTCTGATCAGGTGTCTGATCAGCTGCCAGACAGCATTTTTCTGGGGTAATGCTCCCAGATTTTGGTGTTACAGGTATTGGAACAGATTCTCTTCCACTGCCATCTGAATCTGTGCTGGTTTCCTTTGTTGGGGTCCTCGTTCTTTTAATAATGTTCTGGATGTCTTCCACAGCCACAGAAATTTTGTCCTCAATCAGTTGATCTTCGTCTTCGTGCTCCACCCAGAGTAAAAGCTTTTGTACAAACTTTTCTACTGCGTCTTCTACGAGCACATAGAGGACTTCAGCAGAAAAGGGGTGCTTTGATCCATGTGCTGGTTGTGGAGTCCTGGAGATGACGGTGTCAGACAGGGATCTACCCATTACAGGTTCGGGGACTTGATACAGTCGATCCGTCATAAGTAGATCAAGCATTTTTGCCGTTAACTCCACAGTGAAATCTCTGGTTCCCCCACCAGTTCTAAAGTTTTCCACTGTTTTGTGGATGATGAAGACTTTTTCTTTCTTTGTTAATTTCTCATATAACTCATTAACGTCTGACCTGATCGCGTCAAAGTCGACGGGAGAGGAACGTATGTAACGGAGGTGTGTGTTTTGGCTGGAAACCGTACTTTTATCAGAGGGCACTGTGTCACCTTTGGGGCACTTGCAAATGTTTTTCAGACAAACAAGAAATTTTCTGTTTGCCTCCATTACTTTTCTCAGCTCTTTTTTCATTGTTTCAAATTGTTTTCTGGCAAACATGGAAAAGCGCTGTTTGCGTGCTTTGAGCCGGGAGTGAGAGGTGGATTGCAAACATCTGGAGAAGAAGTCTCTCAGCTTGTTGGTAATTAATCCTGCATTAAAGGCAGGACACCTCTCACAGGGCTCTTCGCTGCTTACATCCATGTTGCCAATGATCTCATTAACGATGTCAGCTGCAACCACTTCTACTGGGGTTGCAGCCCGGAAACTTTGGCTTCCTGCGGCTCGTTTTGTTTCGTCCTTTTCTGTTAGAGTTTCTTCCTCGTCCTCATCTTTATCTGTCATCTCTCCATCTGAGCTCCTTGATGACAGAATCACAGAAATCTCTGTGATTGCTGATTGCACGGACATCTTTGAATCCGTACTTTCTGTACCGGAATCAGAGCCGCTCGACACGCACCGGCAGCGCAGCTCACGTGCGTGCCTTTTAAGGCACGAGGCAGTGTGGCAAACCATGCGGTGCAGCTTTTTAATATTACTGCATTTGCCGCTGACATAAACGGCGGGGTCTTGCGGGAGATCGGGGCTTTCTCTAATGAGTTTGACCGTTGAGCTGACCTTTTCGGAGATCTCTTCCTCAACCATCCGTGTCAGCTCGTCAGTGCTCTCATGTCGCTGTTCCGGGACGTTAAGAGCGCTGGCGATGGAGGCTGAGATGGAGTCTCCGAGGGACGGGCTTATTTTCCCCGCACCTAAAGGCTCCGGATCTTCCTTCATCATGCCATCCTGAATAACAGGAAGGGCATTTTTGAGGATTGTGCTAGAGGCGATCTGAATGATTTCACAAATCATATCAGCGAGCACCGCTCGGACGCCTGAGTCGCATGTGCCACTTTCTATCATGCTCCACTCAGCTCCAGAGAGCCTTTCGAAGCACCTGTTGATAGGTGGCATAATCTGGTCTGGTGTGACCACGACTGTATTTTCATTTTCGCTGCGTGTTGACATGGTTGTATCGCACACTAGATTTTCTGGGTTTGAGAGAACCGCTGGATAATTTCCTTGTTTGGGAGAACGCCGACTGTTGAACATTCGCAAACAGATGAGCAGTGATGTTTCTGTGTGAGAGCCGCTATTTAAAGCTTCCCCTGCCTGTGACGTGGCTGTGACGATCAAAGCAGAAGCGAATTCCTTTGATCTGCCAGTGACGCCGCACAGAACGCACGAGCACACGGATAGAAGCCGCGCCCTCACCATATCCCAGGATTCACTGCGAGTCAACGGTTGAAGAAAAATGGCGGACGGCCGAAGTGAAGCGCAGAAATACCGTCTTCAAAGTAAGCGCTGGGCTTTTATCCCACTTCAAATATACCGCGGAACAAATGTTAGCATAATGAAAAGTCTTAAAGTCACATTTAGCGACCCTTCGGCTAAGTTACGTGACGTTAGTGAGGTCGCGTTTAACGCGCTCTTTGCTCCGTTAGTTCGTTCAGGTTTCTGCCGAAGCTCCGTCTGTTTGTCGCTGTGAAGCCAAACGTACTTAAACGGTTCAGGAAACACCGAGCAGACGGTTGAGCAAATATCTGGCCCGCGAACTGCGGTGAGGACGCAGACTCAAGCATGCTGTGCTGCAGTTTGTCCTTAAAGAGCTCTCATCCTGTATAAAGCACTAATAATGAGACAGACAGTAGATGGAGAAGTCCTCCTGCTGTTGTTGTCAGGCTTATATCAAACAACCTGAGTCTGTCACCTTTGTTATAAAGACCAACACTCTGCAGGATCCTGTCCTGTTTCTCTCTGATTCAAACACATAAAGTGTGTCTTTGTGATGATAAGAGAAAACTGTGTTTTCATCCTGCAAGTTCACACATATTTGATGAACTTCTGCTGCTTTTGTTGCTGACTGCTGTGGTTGATTTCCTTCTGCAGGTGTCCAGAGTCAGAAGAGCCTGAGAAGGTGAGAGGAGACGGAGGCTCTCCACCCCTGATGAGACACCAGGACAGATCCAGGACAGTGTGTGAGGAAGAGGAGGAGGAAGAGGAGCCAGCAGCAGCTGAGAGATGCAGAGGAGAGCAGACAGCTCTCTGTAGTTGAGGGACTGCTAAAAACATTGAAAACACTTTTATATTTGCTTCCTGTATCTGCAGAAGTATCTCCAACACAAACTGTAACAGCTGCATACAGGAACCACTCACTGCTGTTTGTCCTGCAGGATCTGACAGGGAACCAAGGAAAAATAAGGGAACCACAGACAACTTTGATAATGCTTTGATTTATCCAGAATATATTTAGTTCAAATATTGTTTTCATCACAGTGGGATTGTGCTGGTTTCAGTGGGGAAAGTGTGCAGCTCATTTAAACACAAAGTTGTCCCTTCATAAAGTGTGTCAGTATTTTATGAAGATGTCATGTTTCTGTATCATCTCTCTGCTGTTAGAGCCTCCAAACATCAGCCTGTTTAATGCTCTCATATCTGCAACATCTTAAGTAAATTATACTGCACAGTTTTGTCATCAATAAGAGAATATTTACTGCATCAGTTTGTCTTCATTTCATCTGAAACGCACACGGATCGAATCTCTGACTTTATTTTTGGGATATTGCCCTTAAATATAACTAAAGCTTTCACACAGGGCTCATAAATGATACGAAATAGAAATAAATACCTTGAATTTTGACTGAAATGTCATATTTGATTCCACCACTGAGCTTTCTTTGTCCAGAATCAGAATGGGTTTTATTTCCAAATGTTGAGCAGCTTTACAACATTAGGAAATTGCTGCGGTACTTAGTGCAAAACATACTGTCAGACAACGCTGAAAGAAACCAAAAATGAAAAGTGCTAAGTAGATATATACATGATAGCAGGTGGTGATCAGTGCAAACATGGAGTGATGCAGTGAACAGTGTAGGGTCACTGTGTTCTGTGTGTATCTAGGAAATATCAATGATGTCACTCCTGTTACGTTTGTACCATCAAACTGAAATGAGACTAGTGTCAGCAGCTACACTAGCAAACTGTTTTACTAAACTTAGCATCATTGTTGTCTAAGGCGACTCAGCGCATGGCTGTAATGTTCTCCCATCTCACGCAGCTGAAACGACAGTTTTCACATAGAAAACAGTTTAACTCAGAACTGGGTACTTTTGTGTTGAATCGTTTTCATGATGTCTGTTTGTCGGCTGCGCTCGCACAGGATGGAAATACAGGTTTAAAAAGACCTCGAGTCCTTTTTCATGTACTCGTGGTGGCTGCAATTACTCAAACCTTCAAAACACAAAACTAAAATGTTGCCAACTGATTGTTAAAGAGAATAATCCAAAGCAGACTTCAGGTTTACCATCATTGCTGATCTTCTCTTGATCTTACACATAATCAGATATGAGACCGAGTGCTCTGTCATGTGGATAGTAAAGTTTTCTGAGTCCTCACAAGAAGAAAATCTAAAGGTTTCCATCGAATGAAACTAAAGACTGAAAATAAATAGAGGAGCGCTCTCTCCTTCCTCGGCACCGCCGCCGTCGAGCAGAACAGACCCACGCTGACTCCCGGCAAAGGTGGACTTCTCCGTCACCACGGGCAACGAGCTGGCTGCCGTGGCAACACCGTTCACCGTGTGATCACTGCAACAGCAGCAAAACAGAAGGAAATAAGATGGATTTCATTTTTCATTCTATCGGACAGATTTGCTGCAAATATTTGTGATGCTGCAACCACGGGGTGACCTAATAATGCGCTGCAATAACAGTGCAGTAAAAGCAACATTCAGCATGAATTACTGCCTCCAAGATCCAGTGCGAGCTCGGGCAAGCGTTCAACAGCGAGGCCGTTCAGATGGACGACAGGAGGCTGAAGGAGAATCTGCTGTTGCGATAACAAATGACTCTTCTGATAGAAATTGCTGAGCACTGTGCAAAAGCTTGGGAGGACTCAGCTGCAGATGTATCCAGAGGAGAGATGCATCAGAACAAACTGCCCATGACGGTGAAGTCTGTGACAGCTGACTGTAGCACGTGCAGGAGAGCACAAACCACCCCAGCACACTGCAGCACGCAGGCATCGGTGTGACGCTCGCTGTGCGCACTGCTGAGAAACAGGCGCTGAGCTCCCCGTCAGTATGTGACTAATGGGTTACAGTGATGATGATGATGATGACGTCACCGGTAACATTTTCTACTGAAAGCAGAAAAAAGTAGAGACGTTAAGCAGAGGCTCAGCGTGCCTCTCTGTCTCTCCTCTACATCCATCCATCCTCACAGGTGATTGGATGCTTTACCTGGTCTTCACAATCAATAGCAAAGCTAATAATGAGAGCGGGCACAGCTGATAGACAGAAACAGCCTGGTGAGAATGGCAGTCCTCTCACTGCCTACCACTGACTACACAACACAGTCAGCCAAGGTTTCAGGTGAACCCACGGTGAAACCTGGCCCCACCCTATCATGGGATTTCCTGAGGTCAGAAGGCCCAGGATGTGAGTGGGCATCAAGGCGTCTGGGAAGGATCTTGTAGGCACCAGACGTCTGCTTTATATTTTTATTTACCATTGAGTTCACGTTTGTTTTATAATTCATAGATTTGTTGCATAATTCATCTTTTCAGGATTAATACATTTGAAAACGTATGTTGTGTTTACATAAAGTAATGATATGTCACTGTTTGGGACTGGAACCTAGAAAGCGATGCCTCTCACTTTAAGTATTTAAGTGCAATAGCAGCATGAAACCCTGTGTGAGGGGGAAGGGGAGGAGCATGGACAGAGAGGTTAGGGGTCTCGCGGTTTTCTGACCGTGTGCGCAGGTAGTTCTGGATAAATGCTAATTTTTGTGAACTTTCATGCTTATTTAGGAACGAGTTCATTGTTATGTCTTCAGTTTGTAAGAAATAAACAATCTTTAAGTCATAATGCAACTGGAAGCATTTCTTTTGGAAACCAGGAACACGCGTCAGCGTCACCTGGTCCAGCCCTAACTATATGCTTTAGCAAAAAGGAAAGTTTGAAGCCTAATCTTGAAAGTAGAGATAGTGTCTGTCTCCTGAATCCAAACTGGAAGCTGGTTCCACAGAAGAGGGGCCTGAAAACTGAAGGCTCTGCCTCCCATTCTACTTTTAAATACTCTAGGAACAACAAGTAGGCCTGCAGAGTGAGAGCGAAGTGCTCTAATAGGGTGATATGGTACTACAAGGTCATTAAGATAAGATGGGGCCTGATTATTTAAGACCTTGTATGTGAGGAGCAGGAGTTTGAATTCTGGATTTAACAGGAAGCCAAAACAGGAGAAATCTGCTCTCTCTTTCTAGTCCCTGTCAGGACTCTTGCTGCAGCATTTTGGATTAGCTGAAGGCTTTTCAGGGAGTTTTTAGGACTTCCTGATAATAATGAATTACAGTCGTCCAGCCTGGAAGTAATAAATGCATGAACTAGTTTTTCAGCGTCACTCTGAGACAGGATATTTCTAACTTTAGAGATGTTGCACAAATGGAAGAAAGCAGTCTTACATATTTGTTTAATATGTGCGTTGAAGGACATGTCCTGGTCAAACATGACTCCAAGGTTCCTCACAGCGTTACTGGAGGCCAAGGTAATGCCATCCAGAGGAAGAATCTGCTTAGATACCATATTTCTAAGATTTTCAGGGCCGAGTACAATAACCTCAGTTTGATCTGAATTAAGAAGCAGAAAGTTAGCGGCCATCCAGGTCTTTATGTCTTTAAGACATTCCTGCAGTTTAACTAATTGGTGTGTGTTATCTGGCTTCATGGACAGATAGAGCTGGGTGTCATCTGCATAGCAGTGTAAATGTATGCTATGTCTTCTAATGATGCTGCCTAAGGGAAGCATGTATAATGTAAACAGAATTGGTCCTAGCACTGAACCCTGTGGAACTCCATAATTAACCTCAGTGTGTGAAGAGGACTCTCCATTTACATGCACAAACTGGAGTCTATTAGATAGATATGATACAAACCACTGCAGCACAGTACCTGTAACACCTACAGCATGTTCTAATCGCTCTAATAGGATATTATGGTCGACAGTATCGAACGCTGCACTGAGGTCTAGCAGGACAAGCACAGAGATGAGTCCACTGTCAGAGGCCATAAGAAGATCATTTGTAACCTTCACTAAAGCTGGTTCAGCGTGAGGAGACTGACAGCTGAGCCTGAGGTGGGATCTGTGTGGCAGCAGGTCCAGGGGCGGATCTAAGAAAGTTTCTTAGGGGGGCATGGAAATCAAATCAAAGCCTTTTTAAACACATATGTTACATATGGTTACAATGGTTCACATGCAGTAAATCTGCACGTTTGTGTAACTGAATTATTTTCTTTAGCCCACATAATGAAACACCTCAGTTACACGTGTGAGTTTGGATGTTATGTACTGTGTAGCCTGTATAATAAATAAATATGTAGCCCAGTAAAGCTACACAACATGGGGCGGTTCATTTACAAACACAAGTCTAACTGAAGCTTCACACTTTGTTTGTTAGAAAAAATCAGATTGTTGCTTAAATTTACACAAAATGTCAGAAATCTGCACCGTCATGAACAAAAAGCTCATTTTTCATGATTTGTTGGGTTCACCCTCTGGGGAGCACGACATAACCGCACACTTTTCACTACTTTGTGTTTCACCCTTACATCTTTTGTTACCTCGCCTTGTTTGGTATCATTCAGCTCAACCTCACGTGTCTGAATTTACACTGAGTTTTTCACTGACATACTGTAGTAACACAGCTGATCTGAAATCACACAAAAACATCAAATCCTAGTCATAGTTACATTCGCCTTACTGTAAAAACCACAAATATGTTTAGTGAATAATTTTACTAAAGTTGAAATGCAAATATAAACTGTCACATTTTAAAAACTATGCACACAACAATAAAGTTATATACAACTATTTATCTAAAAGTCAGTGCATCCCACAGGTTTTTGTACAAACATTTAAAACTACTGAAACTACAATGAGAGAACAAGCAGGTGTCACAATAAGATGCCGCACAAATTATTTGTGTCAGTGAACAAAATTAGTTTGTGGCCACGAGACAGAGGAGAACAGCACAGGGACAAAGCTGCAGGCCTGACAGCAGGAGGTGTATCACTGCTCCTATTTCCACCTGGAGACAGTGTTTGCACTGCAGCCTTTGTCACATTCATTAGTGCCCTCACTGACACACAACAACCACTACACAACACATTAACTACACAAGACAATAGCTCGCTCAGTGCTTTTAAATTATTTGTTCTACTAAGTGAGAAAAGTTTACATCATCAATTCATGTTGGCAATAAAAGAGCGGGGGCACAAGGGTCTACAGGTCAATGAAACTGACGATGCTCTTACTGCTTTGTGCTTGTGTTCATGTTACTGTAGAAAGTCAGTGAAAGAAAAAATGTGTTAACCCCTGGACGAAAGAACAAATGCTCCAAGTGGGCGAGGTGCTAATTTTCAGATGGCAGGTCTACATCTAGAATCAAAATGAGCACAAACATCAACAACCAAAGTGAAGCATTAACACAAAACAGAGCAATGTCACACAGGATCCACACATTTGGGCCACAAAATAGATGTAAATTGACTAAAGTAAGACACAAATCAGACAAAAACAGATGCAGCATGATCACAAACAGACACATGTTGGCTACATGTTGATGCTAAATGACTAAAATCACACGTGCAACACTTTCTACATATTTGACAACAGAAGAAAAACACAAACAAAGTTGGAATGTATTTTTAATTATTTTAAATTTTTATTTTATGCCAAATTAGATATTTGGCATAATCAAGCACCAAATCACAAAGTCTCCTCCCTGTTTGTACTGTAAGGTCAAAACCCTACAGTACTACAGAGAACCCCAACAATCAAATGATCCCCCTCTGAGCAAGCACGAGGCGACAGTGGGGAAGAAAAACTCCCTTTAACAGGAAGAAACTTCCAACGGAACCGGGCTCAGAAGGGGCGGCCATCCGCTGCGACCGGTTGGGGGGGATGGAAATCAAAAAGGAGACGAGATGGCGTGAACTACAGTTGTTAAAATTTGGATTTGGTGCTAAAATTCTGCTTCAAGATGTTAAAAGAAGCAGGGCGGCGGGGAAAAGCCAGGATGGTCATTTCAATCATCTCTGGCTTTAGTGAACCACCTAAAGGGTTTTCGCAGAGCTTTTCCCAACGCTGAAAAAAACCTGGAAACTTTGGACTTTTTGGGAGGACTGGGGATGACTCCGAGGAGCATTTTTAGATGCTTTATCAGAACCTCATCAAAAGACGCATCCTTTGCCATCGCAGCCTTTAACACATCGTCTGGGGAGCCAAACTCCTTGATGAGGCATTTGGCCATTTTCTTGATGAACTTTTTCTTGTCATTCATCAGACTTGTGGCAGACTCTGTGCTGCTGAGTTCAGGCTGCATCAGATCTCTCAGACGCTTGAGGACCGCGTCTGGTTCTTTTGTAGTACATGCTGCCCTGGCAAAAAAGTGCTGAGTTTCAGGTTTTGATTTTCTGATGACTCTCATCATGAGGATAACGGCGAGGTCACTGGACATTTTCTCAGCATCAGAAGATGACACTGATACAGACCTCATCTCTGACATGTCAGAGGAATCCTTGGGTGAGCCTGAAGCACTGGCAGAGCGTTTTTGGGGAGAAATGCTCCCAGATGTTGGTGTCTGATCAGGTGACTGATCAGGTACCAGACAGCATTTTTCTGGGGTACTGCTCCCAGATTTTGGTGATTGATCAGACGACTGATCAAACACCTGATCAGTCGCCTGATCAGGTGTCTGATCAGGTACCAGAGAGCATTTTTCTGGGGTACTGCTCCCAGATTTTGGTGACTGATCAGTTGTCTGATCAGGTGTCTGATCAGCTGCCAGACAGCATTTCTCTGGGGTAATGCTCCCAGATTTTGGTGTTACAGGTAATGAAACAGATTCTCTTCCACTGCCATCTGAATCTGTGCTGGTTTCCTTTGTTGGGGTCCTCGTTCTTTTAATAATGTTCTGGATGTCTTCCACAGCCACAGAAATTTTGTCCTCAATCAGTTGATCTTCGTCTTCGTGCTCCACCCAGAGTAAAAGCTTTTGTACAAACTTTTCTACTGCGTCTTCTACGAGCACATAGAGGACTTCAGCAGAAAAGGGGTGCTTTGATCCATGTGCTGGTTGTGGAGTCCTGGAGATGACGGTGTCAGACAGGGATCTACCCATTACAGGTTCGGGGACTTGATACAGTCGATCCGTCATAAGTAGATCAAGCATTTTTGCCGTTAACTCCACAGTGAAATCTCTGGTTCCCCCACCAGTTCTAAAGTTTTCCACTGTTTTGTGGATGATGAAGACTTTTTCTTTCTTTGTTAATTTCTCATATAACTCATTAACGTCTGACCTGATCGCGTCAAAGTCGACGGGAGAGGAACGTATGTAACGGAGGTGTGTGTTTTGGCTGGAAACCGTACTTTTATCAGAGGGCACTGTGTCACCTTTGGGGCACTTGCAAATGTTTTTCAGACAAACAAGAAATTTTCTGTTTGCCTCCATTACTTTTCTCAGCTCTTTTTTCATTGTTTCAAATTGTTTTCTGGCAAACATGGAAAAGCGCTGTTTGCGTGCTTTGAGCCGGGAGTGAGAGGTGGATTGCAAACATCTGGAGAAGAAGTCTCTCAGCTTGTTGGTAATTAATCCTGCATTAAAGGCAGGACACCTCTCACAGGGCTCTTCGCTGCTTACATCCATGTTGCCAATGATCTCATTAACGATGTCAGCTGCAACCACTTCTACTGGGGTTGCAGCCTGGAAACTTTGGCTTCCTGCGGCTCGTTTTGTTTCGTCCTTTTCTGTTAGAGTTTCTTCCTCGTCCTCATCTTTATCTGTCATCTCTCCATCTGAGCTCCTTGATGACAGAATCACAGAAATCTCTGTGATTGCTGATTGCACGGACATCTTTGAATCCGTACTTTCTGTACCGGAATCAGAGCCGCTCGACACGCACCGGCAGCGCAGCTCACGTGCGTGCCTTTTAAGGCACGAGGCAGTGTGGCAAACCATGCGGTGCAGCTTTTTAATATTACTGCATTTGCCGCTGACATAAACGGCGGGGTCTTGCGGGAGATCGGGGCTTTCTCTAATGAGTTTGACCGTTGAGCTGACCTTTTCGGAGATCTCTTCCTCAACCATCCGTGTCAGCTCGTCAGTGCTCTCATGTCGCTGTTCCGGGACGTTAAGAGCGCTGGCGATGGAGGCTGAGATGGAGTCTCCGAGGGACGGGCTTATTTTCCCCGCACCTAAAGGCTCCGGATCTTCCTTCATCATGCCATCCTGAATAACAGGAAGGGCATTTTTGAGGATTGTGCTAGAGGCGATCTGAATGATTTCACAAATCATATCAGCGAGCACCGCTCGGACGCCTGAGTCGCATGTGCCACTTTCTATCATGCTCCACTCAGCTCCAGAGAGCCTTTCGAAGCACCTGTTGATAGGTGGCATAATCTGGTCTGGTGTGACCACGACTGTATTTTCATTTTCGCTGCGTGTTGACATGGTTGTATCGCACACTAGATTTTCTGGGTTTGAGAGAACCGCTGGATAATTTCCTTGTTTGGGAGAACGCCGACTGTTGAACATTCGCAAACAGATGAGCAGTGATGTTTCTGTGTGAGAGCCGCTATTTAAAGCTTCCCCTGCCTGTGACGTGGCTGTGACGATCAAAGCAGAAGCGAATTCCTTTGATCTGCCAGTGACGCCGCACAGAACGCACGAGCACACGGATAGAAGCCGCGCCCTCACCATATCCCAGGATTCACTGCGAGTCAACGGTTGAAGAAAAATGGCGGACGGCCGAAGTGAAGCGCAGAAATACCGTCTTCAAAGTAAGCGCTGGGCTTTTATCCCACTTCAAATATACCGCGGAACAAATGTTAGCATAATGAAAAGTCTTAAAGTCACATTTAGCGACCCTTCGGCTAAGTTACGTGACGTTAGTGAGGTCGCATTTAACGCGCTCTTTGCTCCGTTCCTCGATGACAACTCATACCTTTCCACTCCCCTTTTTCTCCCTCCTCGCGCTCACAGACCCATAACGTGTATGGCAGTCCATTCTCCCTGCAACACGGACTACACACGGACTACACTGCCCATGATGCTACATTCTTTAGAGCTATGCTTGTAGCATTCTGCCTGTTAGCTTAGCACAACAACAACAACGAAAAGGCGCTCTCTCACCCAGGAAACACACAGTCGCAGAGAGAGAGAGAGAGCGTCGCCCTGTAACCATGGCAACCGTAACGCTGCCGCCTGGAACAACAGAACGTAGCTGTCAAACAAAACCCAAACAGTCCTGACCCGCGACAAAATGAAACGGGAAAGTACCGCAGTGTAATCCATTTATTTCAACAAAGTAACTGTATTCTGAATACCACCTTTTTAAACGGTAACTGTAACGGAATACAGTTACTCATATTTTGTATTTTAAATACGTAACGGCGGTACATGTGTTCCGTTACTCCCCAACACTGTGTATAAAGCACTAATAATGAGACAGACAGTAGATGGAGAAGTCCTCCTGCTGTTGTTGTCAGGCTTATATCAAACAACCTGAGTCTGTCACCTTTGTTATAAAGACCAACACTCTGCAGGATCCTGTCCTGTTTCTCTCTGATTCAAACACATAAAGTGTGTCTTTGTGATGATAAGAGAAAACTGTGTTTTCATCCTGCAAGTTCACACATATTTGATGAACTTCTGCTGCTTTTGTTGCTGACTGCTGTGGTTGATTTCCTTCTGCAGGTGTCCAGAGTCAGAAGAGCCTGAGAAGGTGAGAGGAGACGGAGGCTCTCCACCCCTGATGAGACACCAGGACAGATCCAGGACAGTGTGTGAGGAAGAGGAGGAGGGAGAGGAGCCAGCAGCAGCTGAGAGATGCAGAGGAGAGCAGACAGCTCTCTGTAGTTGAGGGACTGCTAAAAACATTGAAAACACTTTTATATTTGCTTCCTGTATCTGCAGAAGTATCTCCAACACAAACGGTAACAGCTGCATACAGGAACCACTCACTGCTGTTTGTCCTGCAGGATCTGACAGGGAACCAAGGAAAAATAAGGGAACCACAGACAACTTTGATAATGCTTTGATTTATCCAGAATATATTTAGTTCAAATATTGTTTTCATCACAGTGGGATTGTGCTGGTTTCAGTGGGGAAAGTGTGCAGCTCATTTAAACACAAAGTTGTCCCTTCATAAAGTGTGTCAGTATTTTATGAAGATGTCATGTTTCTGTATCATCTCTCTGCTGTTAGAGCCTCCAAACATCAGCCTGTTTAATGCTCTCATATCTGCAACATCTTAAGTAAATTATACTGCACAGTTTTGTCATCAATAAGAGAATATTTACTGCATCAGTTTGTCTTCATTTCATCTGAAACGCACACGGATCGAATCTCTGACTTTATTTTTGGGATATTGCCCTTAAATATAACTAAAGCTTTCACACAGGGCTCATAAATGATACGAAATAGAAACAAATACCTTGAATTTTGACTGAAATGTCATATTTGATTCCACCACTGAGCTTTCTTTGTCCAGAATCAGAATGGGTTTTATTTCCAAATGTTGAGCAGCTTTACAACATTAGGAAATTGCTGCGGTACTTAGTGCAAAACATACTGTCAGACAACGCTGAAAGAAACCAAAAATGAAAAGTGCTAAGTAGATATATACATGATAGCAGGTGGTGATCAGTGCAAACATGGAGTGATGCAGTGAACAGTGTAGGGTCACTGTGTTCTGTGTGTATCTAGGAAATATCAATGATGTCACTCCTGTTACGTTTGTACCATCAAACTGAAATGAGACTAGTGTCAGCAGCTACACTAGCAAACTGTTTTACTAAACTTAGCATCATTGTTGTCTAAGGCGACTCAGCGCATGGCTGTAATGTTCTCCCATCTCACGCAGCTGAAACGACAGTTTTCACATAGAAAACAGTTTAACTCAGAACTGGGTACTTTTGTGTTGAATCGTTTTCATGATGTCTGTTTGTCGGCTGCGCTCGCACAGGATGGAAATACAGGTTTAAAAAGACCTCGAGTCCTTTTTCATGTACTCGTGGTGGCTGCAATTACTCAAACCTTCAAAACACAAAACTAAAATGTTGCCAACTGATTGTTAAAGAGAATAATCCAAAGCAGACTTCAGGTTTACCATCATTGCTGATCTTCTCTTGATCTTACACATAATCAGATATGAGACCGAGTGCTCTGTCATGTGGATAGTAAAGTTTTCTGAGTCCTCACAAGAAGAAAATCTAAAGGTTTCCATCGAATGAAACTAAAGACTGAAAATAAATAGAGGAGCGCTCTCTCCTTCCTCGGCACCGCCGCCGTCGAGCAGAACAGACCCACGCTGACTCCCGGCAAAGGTGGACTTCTTCGTCACCACGGGCAACGAGCTGGCATCCGTGGCAACACCGTTCACCGTGTGATCACTGCAACAGGTATGTCTTGTATCAACATGACCACCTGCAGCACATCCAATAATGATATTTAACAAAGTTTATCTTTTAAATTTCTTGGTATTTCTTTGTGAAGCACTTCGTGATCTTCGCATTGTGAGGCGCTACACAAACTACATTTACTTTCAGTGAAATTTAGTGGTGACTTTAAAATCAGTGCATTTTATTTGTATGTGACTGAGCCTCCATCTTTGGAAGTGGTGCTGTGTGAGACTCTCAAAGCAAGTTTTGCACTTTTAGAGGAGATGCACTAAAACTGTAATATCATTCAAAAGACGCTGAAGCCAAACAAACAAAGAACAAAATAAAAACTATTTGTTCTCTATGATTGGAACTGACATGTGAAATGTGTCGGGTTGTGTCTTCATCATCACTGATTTGTTTGGAGGAGTCGAGCTTGAACGCTCTTTTGTCCCAATTCTAATAATGACAACATTATTCCAATAAGACTGAAGTGGTCGGGCAGAGAATCAGCGCTGTATCCATGCAAACACATGCACAGCAAGCAAACCTCGGCTTTGGGTTCAAATGAAGACACAAACATTTCCAAGTGCGTCCATCTTTGCTGATGATGCAGCAGACACGCTGACCTCCAGTCAGGAGGAGGAGCGTGTTCTTCCTCTCACAGACACTGAAGCCTGAAACCGAACGGCCCGTTTACTGCGTTTAACCTCAGTCCTAGTTTCACGGTTCGACGCCTGTGACCTCGTTTAGCTCCAGTTCACAGCCCGTTCTGCCAGACGTCAGTCTGTTTGCATCTGTACTAACTTTGAATAAGTCATCTTCAGTTAAACGACTCTGAGCATCTTTAAACAAATGCACTTTAATGAACACTGGGCTGCTTTCTAAAACCACTTTTACAAAGTCTCTGATGGACGTGGGAGGAGGAGCGAGGATGACATTTATATCAGATGAAGAGTTCTGACTGTGTCACAGCTGCACAGACGTCTCATCGTGTCGGGTATGTTATGCATATGTTTGGTTTATTTGATAATCTCACACATTCATTGTCTGGTATTCTAATAAACAAGATGATGATAATTGAAGGAAGACAACATTTTTAAAGTTGAACGTTTCAAATGTTAAATATGTTTGATAGTTTTGTTTGAATGATTAGATTAGATAGAAATGGAGTGAATGACAGAGACAGCTGCCTCTTTGTTGATGCTGCTTTAAGTGTTATGATTAATAATGAACGAGCAGCTGCAGATGAGATTCATGAGGACGTCTTCACAGTTTTTCAGCTCTCAGTCATGAAGAGGTGTGGACTGATCCTGCTGCTGCTCTCAGGTCTGTAAACTCATCTCAGTCGCCTCATTTATAGTTTGAATAAAACGTTTGATATCAGAAAGTCAAAGAAAGCACAAAGGGAACTGCTCCATAGGGATTATTTTAAAGGTGTCTGTAAACGAGCTTCAAGCAGTCACAGAAACACTCGTACAATCTCCAAAGGTCTTTGTCATGTCAACTAAACTTCTAAAGGTTTCTTTGGGTCCAGTTAGAAGTTTGATTGACGGTTTAATAGTCAGTAGTTTGTAACAGTTTGTATAAAGTGAAGTAAAAGAGTAAAAACAGAAAGAAAGGAGGGAAGAGTCAGTGCATGAACGTGGCTGTTTGTGTGCACTGCTGAGAAAAACACGTCTTGATTTAATTTTCTGTGTAGAAATCTGACCGAAAGCCTGAAACGCTGCAAACCCGTCAGCTCGCTGAAAAAGATCCTGACTGCTTTTACCACGTCCGTGTGCACGTGTTGTTCAGCTTTGAGCCTCGACCACTAACACGTCGTTTTCCAAATACATGTGCAATAAGGCCAGAGTGAAAAACAAACTTAGCACTGTTAAAGCAGCTTTTTAACCTGATGTGAGAGTTTCGCCCTGGAGCAGGAAACCAGTGTGTAGGTGTCCACAGGCACCGTAAAACACCTTTTAACCAGTACACGAGTTACACATCCTTTGAAGGACACATATATTAACAGACCACAACATTGTTCAAATGTCTGTAAATTCTCCTGATGACTAAAATAGTCGAGCTGAGGTGAGTCTGTGACCGCGCTGACTGACTCGTGTCCTCTCAGGTTACGTGATGGTCTGCCATCTTCAGTCTGATCAGTTAGTCAGACAGCTCCACCTGGTTGACCTGCAGAAGTCCTGGAACGATGCTCAGCAATACTGCAGAGATGAGTACATTGACCTCGCCATCGTTAACAGCTCAGCTCTCATCCAGGAAGCTCAGAAAAGGGCGGGGAGCACCGAGGCGTGGATTGGACTCTCCAGGAGCTGGGAATGGTCTCAAACTGGTCCAGTTCAGTCATCCTGGTTTAACATGTGGTCACCGGGACAGCCAGGGACTGATGAGTGTGTTACAATATTTAGTGATGGATCATGGTTCACAAGACCGTGCTTAGAACAACGTCACTTTGTCTGCTATGACGGTGAGTGTTTCAGACTTTGGTACCAGGGTTTGACAAACTGAACATTTTAGCTGCAGGTTTGAATCCGTCTGATCTTTTGTTTCAGCTGCGACTAACAAACACATCCTGGTGAAGAACTCAATGGCCTGGTCTGATGCTCAGTCTCACTGCAGACAGATGTACACAGACCTGAGCACCATCAACAACTCGCAGGACAACAGCCAGGTCGCTTCTATGTTGTCACTTAATTATCAAGCCTGGATTGGACTGTACAGAAACTGGACGTGGTCAAACTCGAGCACAGCCTCCAACCTGCCGTGGGGGCCCGGGCAGCCTGATGACAGTCTAAACTGTGCCACAATAGTCGGATCAACAGGCTCCTTCAACAGTCATAACTGTAGTGACCAACGCCCCTTCCTCTGCTCCAGAGGTGAGTCTGTCCTCTGTGTTTCTGCACAGTCTGGTCCTCCTGGGCTCATCGGGCTTTTCTTTCTCTGCAGATGTCAAACTTCCAGCCTCGAGGTCAGTGAAGGTTCAGCTGAGGGCGGGATCTGCAGACCTGAACGACCCCACAGTGCAAGAATCCATCCTGCAGCAGGTCAGAGGTCACACGGGCCCCGATACAAGGAACAACCCGCTATAACTACTGTGAAATGATAGAGAGCAGTGAGTCTGTGCAGGTTCAGGGACACGTGACAGCACACAGCTGCAGAGATACGGGGCTCGTTTAATGCAATCCCATCCATTTGTATTATTTAACCTTTTTTTAACTGCTAACTTGAAGAAGTCATTGAATTTCAGATTACTGTGAGGAGACGAAGTGAACCAATGACAGGCAATGAGGCCTAATTCCAGACTTCAGTTTCATCCCCAGCCAGTTCATTTAGTTCATTTCCCCCAGAAACAGCACGAACAACGTTTTCTGCTCACTACAGAAACAACGGCTGATTAATGAGGAGCTTCTGTTAATGTGTGGAAACTGTGTTTCAGGTGAGGGAGAAGCTGGTGGAGCAAGGGATCAGAGAGGAGGTGAAGCTGAGGTGGAGGACGCAGCCTGATGGGAAGATTTTCCACAGAGAGGAGGAGACAGCCGGTTACTGTGAGAAGGAAGACTGTGGGTCGGTTTAGTCTGAACGTTATTGGCTGATGTTCCTCAGATGATCTGCTGTGTAATTCAACTTATTTCCATCTCTGTACTCTGACTGCTGGACTGTAACAGCGTAGCTTTGCATGACTGACAGTTGGAAATCATCCTTCTTTATCCTAAGCTCAGATCACAGAGTGTCTGATGAGCTGTTTTATGCTTCTTTGTTTCTTCTGATTGGTGAAGCTAAAGTTTGCAGGTGAGCAGGTGAGCGGACCTTCTGTGTCTCAGATATAAATGTTCATGATATCCTGTCTCTACATATGAAAGTTCAAGAGGAGAAAAAAGTGAAACTGAGTGTTCAGAGCAGCCTGATGTCTGAGCTTTTTGACTTCATACTTTATATTTCAAATGAGCACCCAGCAATATAACAGTAGATATGCCGTATATGTCAGTGAATCGGGCATTTATGCTCTCTATTATGATATTAAATATACATTTTCCTGTCTCAGAAATGTCTCTGCTGCTGTTTGATTCTGTAAACTGCAGTCATGGCTCTGCATCCATCTTCATTGTAAACGCTATTCAATAAAGTCTATTGATATTTTATTGTCCCTGTCAGAACTTTCAGTTGCTTCATTTTTATGCTCTTATTTTGAATTTGATGCCAGTAACACACATCATAAAGGCTGAGACAACATGAAGTTTAATGCTAAACAATAAGACGTCTCACATACAGTGAAGCTGATTGGCGGGACAGCAGTCACATGACTGGCTATGAAATCCCAGACAGACAATCCAACAGTTTGTGAAACATCTGAATGTAAAATGCTGAAAACTTCTGCTGCTCATCTGTTCACAGAAAAATCTGTGAAAGCGACGAGACAGCTGTGTGACGGTGATTTTCAAAATAAATTCAGATCAAATATTTTCTGTTTTAAAACACAAAGTGTTTCACAGTCTGATAAAACTCCACATTAAGACCAGAGTACCTGTCCACACAGCGGTGCATTCACTGCTCCACACACACACACACACACACACACACACACACACACACACACACACACACACACACACACACACACACACAGAGTGCTCGCTGGAGTTGTCTGCAGTCTACTCTACCACCACCAGAGGGAGCCAGTGGAGGTCAGATCCACCCGCCTGTGTCTGAGGTCGTCTCAGCTTGTGGTTCCCTTTGTATTGTGTCGTGTCCTGAGTGTGAGAACATTACAAACACATACCTTGATTATTGCTCCTGATCACATGACTTCAGAAATTCAGAACTTCGTTCAATCGAGTCTCAGAAATGTAACAGTTCAGTGCTGCTTGAGAATCTTTCCAAACTGTTATCATCTAAGAAACATCTCCAAACTCAGGCTGCAGGAGGTCACGTTACTCCAGTTTTGGCTTCTTGCCTGTAAATTTTTGGTTTCATTTTAAAACATCAGTTTGAACGTTTAGAGCCGTGCGTGGTGAAGCTCCTCCTGCTAAAACCTCGAGCTTCTTCCCGAGCACTCAGGTCTTCAGGTCAGAGGTCACTGTTGGTCCCACGTACTCGGTTCGGCTGTTCAGGCACTGTGGAATCCTCTGTGTAGACCTCACTGATGTTTCTATACAAACAAGCTTTTAATTAATATTATTTCATTTATATTTCTGGTTTTATTGTGAAGCCCTTTGTGATTTCTATCTGTGAAAAGTGCCGTATAAATACTAGAGATGGCACGATACCACTTTTTTATGTCCGATACCGATATCATAAATTTGGATATCTGCCGATACCGATATGAATCCGATAGTGTTTTTTAATCAATAAAACTTATTTTTTAATATCTTGCTGCTTTTTGTATAAGTTCATACTCAAGTTAAAAAACAAAACAAAACACTAAAGCTATTCTGTTATACCTGTATGCAAAAAATACACTGCACCCAAAATATTTCATAGTTCAGCAAAACTGAGCAATCTAATAAACTTAAACCTGCTCCATCCTCCCTATTCTGGTATTTTAAAGAGTAAGCAACCTAACTAATAGGGCTCTAAAACTCCCAGCAAAAAAAAAACAAAAAATTGGGAACCACCCCCCACCCCCCACCTCATGATGCTTAATCGACGTAATCAACTTTAATTTGATGCAGTGTGAAAAAAATGCACAGAAATCAATTAATTTTGAAGAATAATTAAATAGATTCAACATCTTTCTTCAACAGAACTGCAGACTGCACAGATGGTTCCCAAAGCAAAAAGTACTACAGCTTACTAGGGTATATTAGACTTAATAGTTACTATATACAGTAATGGACTTCTATACATTTTACATCAGATTAAAACTTTGGGTGTAAGATTCAGATAATTATTTATTAAAAGCTCGACATTTTAAATGAGAATAAGAAAGAAAAGTATGTCTTTGTGCCCCCTTTTCCCTGTTCATGCCCTATCGGCCCCCCTGGCTAAACTTTGCTAGATCCGCCCCTGCACAGTTACCAGCCGTCAGCTGCGTAGAAAAAGATCCTGGTGTAGAAAGTAATATTAAATAAATTCTAACAACAGCTTATCAAGCTTAAACGTGCTGCTGTTGTTCAGCTGCTGGTTTCCTCTTTCTGGCATGAAGTGGGCCAAAAACAAAGAAGAGAGAAAAGCCGATCAGCTGATCATTGATCAGTTTCATGATTGAAGTAGCAGCAGGAGAGAGAGAGAGAGAGAGGGGCAGTCGCTCCATATATCGGTTGTTAAGCTTAACGTGGGAATGCTTTACAAACATTCAGAGATGAACTTACACATTTGCTTTACTTCTCTCTGGGAAAACTTCCTCGGAGATGAAATGCTGGTTTGGTAGCAAAGCTACAAATACACACAGCCGCTCTATCATGTGACACATACTGCTGCAAGTGCTACGGTTATGAGCCGAGTTACGCCGCGTAGCAAGTTTTGTGAGGTTCTTTTCTGATATTTAATGGATCGATTACATTTTTTATTTCCCTCCGATAGCCGATCCAGTAATTTACGTCAGTATCGGACCGATACCGATACGTAATATCGGATCGGTCCATCTCTAATAAATACATTTTACTTAGTTACAAACGTTTTCCTGTCGAGTTCAAATGAAGGTCTGAATAAATCCTTTATTTGAGAAACAGCTCACTGATTTTTACTAACATTAACTTTGGATTGTCGCAGGAATAAACAGTTAAGACATTCATTTTGGTTTGTTGATCATTTGGTTTATTGACAGATTATGTGCCATCATCTTTAAATGCTGCGGCCACTGTCAGGTAGGCGCATCATTAACATGTCAGCACTTTGTCTCAGAGTTCAGGATTTGACTGTGAATTCGTTTAAGCTGCTTAAAGATGAGAGAAATAAGGAGTCAGCTGTTTCTTTACCTGCTGTTGGAACAGGTAGACACACATCGAACTGTGTTATCTGTCACATAATTCAAGCACAAACACGGACTAGCTGAGGCGAAGCCCAGCAGGCCGCGAGCGGCTACAGCCGCCTGTGTCACCGAGGACCGACTCACTTTTGGACTCAGCCTTGTGGACGTAGCAGGAATTGCAGGTTTGGGCACATCAGCGCTAGGGATGGGTACCGGTATCCGGTAACCAGACCGAAAAGCAGCGCACATTTCGGTGCTTTCTTTTCCTGAGATGTCATACACTTTGGATTCTAGCCAATCATTTTACAGGATAGTAGGCGGGTCCAGGTACGTACGCTCTTTTAGAGCAGAGCTACAGATTAAAAATGACCAAGGCGAAGCGGTCAAAGCCTGGCTGTACTTCACAGCAAAAGATGCAAACTCAGCAGCCTGCAACAAGTGCTTTAAGCTGATACTGTGATACTGTGCAAAGGAGTAACACCTCGAATCTGATGAAACACCTGGCGACGCATAGCGTTTTTTAAAAGCAGAGAAATGCGCCGTATTTGATAGCTTGCTGCGAGACCTCACACCGAGCACATCTACTGCGGGTGTGTTGCCTGTTATCGGACCCGGAGTTTGCAACATCCCCCAAAAACCCAAAGAGGAGAGTCCTGGCCCCTAGCCCTGCCAGTGTAGCAGAAATGATGAGGATGATGATGCAGCAGCAGCCGTTCTTCTCTGCGTGAGTAGCTTAATGTTGTTCGTGTGTAATTTACGTTGAGTAGGCTAACCACGTTATTACATTAATGCATGTAAGGTGAACTAGCAAACATCATCATAGCTACATGCGGCTGTCTTCTTGTTTGATGGCAGATGCTCCCTTCACCCTGGCCAAAAAGGCTAAAATGACCAAAGAAAAAGTGGAAAACAGTTAAACATGAGAGATTTTTGGACAAAGTTTGTGTTTTTTCCATTGATTAAGCACTGCTTCCAGCCAAGAGTGATACCATATACGCCCCATAGCTGCAGAAAAGGCTAACATTGTTATCTTTTTACAAAAAAACAGCTAAACATGAGAGGTTTTTGTACAAAGTTGGTGTTCTTGAGTTTTAAGCACCAGTTCGAGCACCGTTTAAGCACCGGCACTGTTTCAAAAGTACCGGTTTGGTACTGGTATCAGATAAAACCTAAACGATACCCATCCCTAATCAGCGCTGGCTTTGGTTCTGATGCTTGAGAACAGAACGCAACTCAACATTAAAGAAGAGAAATAAGATCAGCTCGGTGACGGCAGTCTTTCACAGGGGTTGAACAGAAGCCTTCTGCTTTTCCTTCTGCACAGTTTAGGCTGGAGTTCAGGAAATGAGGGAGGCAGCTACGACTCACTGTGCAGGGTGTGTCCCATCAGAGAACACAGAGATGCTCAGTTTATATAAGAATCAAACCAATCAAATGTTTCCACTAATTAAAATAAATCTTATGGAAACATAAAAAACTATTGGTGAAAAATATCCACCTCTAATGAAGGCGAATCATCCGACTCCAGCCAAAACCCTCAGCTAGGTGCAGATTGATGAGGAAACGTTTTTCTTCCTCACATCACAGAAACCACGTTTATTTCACGCGTCACACTTTTTCACAGCTGCAGCTCTCCACACACTTCCTGTCCGGTGTCACTGCTGTTTACCTGCTCTGACCGGTGGAAACAGGCCGTGCTTCCTCGCTCTTCCTTCCTCGGTGAATCAGGTCATGATGTCACGTGTGGGAGACAAACACAGACACAAGAGGAGTGTTTTTTCTCTCTGTCTGTTTAAAGTTTTATTTAAGACCATTAACTCTGCTCTGAGTGTATCGAGGCCTCGTCTGCAGCCTGTGAACGGTTTGTACGCTGTTTTATTGAGAAGGTCTCCTCCACCAGGGCTCAGATCTTTCTGCTCACGACCTCTCAGTCTCTGCTTCCTGCTCTGCTGTCTTCTTTGAGCCGGTGACTCTGTCCTCTTTAAAGGAGACGGTTGGTCGTTTTAAGCCTGCAGGATCTCCAAATGATGCTGCCCCTCCTCGACTCTTAAAACACGTGTTAACTGCAGTTGGACCTTTGCTTTTTGAGCAAACCACAGTTTGATGTCAGGTGTTGTCCCTAAAGATGTGAAACATGCTGTAGTCAAACCCCTGATTAACAAACCTGCGCTTGATCCTATGACTCTTGTAAATTACAGGTCTATCTCCAAACTACCTTTTCTTTCCAAATGTCTTGAAAAGAGCTCACAGCCAATGAATGGCCTTCCTGGGAAAGCAAAATGTTTTAGATGTTTTCCAGTCAGATTTTAAACCCTTTCGCTGAACCAGCCCTGATCAAAGTTTTAAGGACATATTTTTAGTGTGGTTCAGGTCCTGCTTGGCAGGGTGAACTTTTTGTGCCGTGCTGTCCTCTGTGGTGTGGTGTCCCACAGGGCTCAGTTCTCGGCCCCCTCCTCTTTTCTTTGTATCTGCACCCTCTTCTGTACTGAGTTAACTCAGTGGCATTGTATTCCCCTTTTATGCTGATGACTGTCAGATCTATGTCCCTCTAAAGAACACATACTCCACACAGCCACTACTTCAGTGTCTTGAAATTAAGGCTTGGATGACAAAAAGACCGAGGTGATGGTTTTTGGCAGCCCCACTGAGACCCCCAATATTTAGATTCCTTTGCCCAGTATGTTAAACCAGCTGTCACAAACCTGGGGGTCAAAGTGGACTGTGATCTGACGTTTGACAGTCAGATTAAGGCAGCTGGCTAAAGCAGGTTTTTCACAGCTATCCACGCCTTTGTTAGCACTCGGCTGCATTACTGTAATGCACTCTATACCGGGGTCAGCGCATCATATAAAACTGATCAGGGAGGCTGGCTCTGTGGTCGGCATGAAGCTGGACACTCTGGTGTCAGTGGCAGAGAAAAGGACACTAAAGAAACTGCTGGACATTATGGACAATGCTGGGCATCCTCTGCACACGGCCATAAACAACCAGAGGAGCCTGTTCAGTGACAGGTTGCTTCTCCCCAAGACAAGAACCAACAGACTTAAAAACTCCTTTGTCCCACACGCCATCAGACTGTTTAACTCCTCTCTGGAGGGGAGAGGGAGGGGAGACAGGAGGACAAAGGAGGGGGGGACAAGCAAGCTGTAGCGCCTCTTCACTGTGCAATACCTTTTGTGCAACACTTTTTGTTAATAGTCAACGGTGCAATAGACTCCATACTTGAAATGTGCAATCCACTTGTATTTTTATTTTTATTTTATTCCTATTTATTCTATTTATCCCCTTTGTATATTTTTATCTATATATGTCTTTGTATTTATATATGTGTGTGTATATATATATATATATATATATAATATTCTGTAACTCTGTAACTTCTGTCGGTGCTGTGCTTATTTGGAACCGAATTTCCCAGAGGAACCCACCCGAGGGATTAATAAAGTTTTATCTTATCTCTTATCTTATATATTACTCGTCTACAGAGGAGGCAAAATGCCGCAGCTCGTCTTTTAACTGGCACTCGACAGTTTGAGCACATTTCCCCTGTTTCAGCTTCACTTCACTGGCTGCCCATTTCTTTTAGGATTCATTTTAAAATTCTTTTATTTACTTTTAAAGCTCTCCATGGCCTCGCCCCATCTCATCTCTCCGAGCTGCTACAGCCTCATACACCCACCCGCTCTCTCAGGTCAGCTGATCAGCTGCTCCTGCATGTACCCCGGACTGGGCGTAAACTTAGAGGAGATCGTGCTTTTGCTGTAGCAGCTCCCAAACTGTTTTTACTTGGTTCTATGTTGTTTTTTTAATACAGGGCTGTTTGAAATTGAATTTTTTTTCTTAACATATCTGCTGTACAGCACTTTGGTCCTGTGCTGGCTGTGTTGAAGTGCTTTATAAATAAAGTTGGATTGGATAAAGTGCTGTGGGTGTTCCACAGGGATCACTTTTAGGACTCTTTATCTTTCTGTTTGCTAATAATCCACACGGTTCTCTACATGCCGCTAACGCTTTCATGTGTTTTCAAAATGTGCCTCAAACATCAGATTAGCTAAAACTGAAAGCATCAACATTAACACAGTAAAAGTGTCCCACACAGATTTTTCCACCCACAGCAAAATGCTAAACCTCTACACACACTGACGACTGTGTACAAAGTCCTTAAACACATGGAGAGTTTTACACAAAGACTTTACTAAACAGATAAATGCATCATTTTGTTAACTTTAATTATAAATAATACTTTGTTTCCATTTCTCATGTGTTTGTTCCTCATGTTCTATGAAACTAGCACAGAGACAGAACTGGTGCAATGAGCCTTTAATTCACAACATGCAATAAATCACAACTTGTAGTTTGAACACATTTTAAAAATGTAGAAAAACAACTCATGTTTGTGATGTCACTCATAACACTGTACACATCTTTTATTGTAATATAATAAAATCACAAGTCCAGCCTGATCGTGGCTCCTCACAGAAGTCAAGTGACCAATCCACACCCACAGAACATTAAGGCACTTTGGAGAAAACACTAAATGAACTACCAGGTGACCGTGTCCACTGGGCTCCTCGCTCTCATGTGTATACATTCATCCTAGTCTCGATCTCAAACATTCAATTCACAGATTCAGGAACTTTAAGAAGCAAACGTCCAATCAGAATTTAACGTTGGAGAAAGAAGAACCTTTGAAACAGCTGTTAGGACGGCTGCTCCACGACCTGCTTTTACAGCTTTTCCTGGCGCCGCCCCGTGTGTCATCACAGGAAACAGCAGTGACGGGATTCAGCTCAAACAAAAAGATTTAATATGAGCTGAATAATCGACCAAATGTATGCAGGACTTTAGTCTGTAGTAGAAACACAATCAGTGGCATTAAAAATGAAAAAACAGACCTGAGACTAAAAGTTGCTGTTGAGTAAAATGTTTCCATGTGTGAAGCTTTGTTGGTCTCAAATGAAATCAAACAGACTCGAGATTAAAGAAAGTCCCGTTTCTCACTCACTATGTGTTAACAGACTCTCTGCATCGAATCATATCTGTTATTAACCTCTGTCTCTCCTCCACAGCATGTCTTCATCCTGTCTTCCTTCTCTCTCCCCAACCAATCACAGCAGTTGGCCCCGCACACACTCTGTAAATGAATCTGTGGCATGTGTAGAAAACAGAGTCAAGACTTGTACAACTAGAAGACTTCCAAGTTTTGCCCAATTGCATACGAGCTTTGGCTGCTTTCCACTAAACTGGAACATTTGTACAAACAAATCTCGCCTGGAGACCGAGTCGTTTCCCTCCGACAGTGAAAAATGTAATGAGCAGTAATGTATTATCAGCGGTCCAGATTCATAACCAGTCTAATGAATGTTTCTGTCCCCCAGTGGACACGCAGCCATACATCAGGTCACTTTGCATCAGTGAGAATATCATCATCAAGCTGGAGCCAAAAGAAATAATGTAAACAGTGTGGTTTGTCTATGGTGGAGCCCGGATCCATCAGAGTACTCGAGGCATGGAAATAACTGTAAACGCTCACAGCAACGCCTTCAAATAGCCTTCAGGAAAACCACATCGCTGTCCCACACTCTGACTGACAAACACCTTCGTTTTGGATTCACGCAAAACATCCAGACGGAAAATTAAAGCCCAGCTTTAGGGTAAAAAAATAAGTCCAAGGAAACAGAAACAAGAAAAAAAAGTTTGAATTTTATCCCAAACTGGAAAAACAGCATAGTAAAAGTTCAACCATAGAAATAGTAAATACATACAAAAATCAAATGTAAATCTTTTCACGTGTTGTGATTTAACACGATGATGTAACGGCCTGCTGCAGTAAGCTTATCAGTGCAGAAGAAATCAAACTCTTACGAATGAAGCTGGTGCAGACAGGAAACCAAAGAGGCAGCGAGCACAGCAAGTGAGCACGGTGCACCATTACGAACAGCATCACAGCGTGAAATAGAGCTTATGAGACACGTGACGTTAACGGGACGGGAACCCCTCCACACTGTGTGACGCTCAGCCTTTGGCTGTCAGGGGTTCAGGCCCTGACGTACCAGGACTCGCTGGGAGCAGGCAGGATGTGATGTCACTGTTGTGAAGTCAGTCCCTGCAGCCTATCAAACAGGACTCTCAGCAGCTGCAAAGGACGCCATCGTGTCCGCTGAGGCCACCCCTACTGGTCAGATCAGACCGTGTTACACTGTATGAGGAACTCGCAGTCTCTACCTGCAGGGTCACATGATTTCATGACCAGCTTCAGATAACGAAGAGCTGAGTGACCGCTCTTATTCAGTGTCTCAGTCAGTGGCACGTTTTACTACTGAAACCCTGTGGGCGGGGCCTGTACCCTGGACAGGTCACCCCACCTACGTCTTTGGACTGTGAGAGGAAACCCAGACAGGGAGAACATGAAGCTCCAACCGCTGCACCGCTAAGCCACCACAACCTAATTATGCTTTTTAAAGTTAGTTTATGAAGTTGTCTGAAGCTAAAAGCATTCTTACAAAAAGCTCACATGCTTTCATCAAGTTCCTACACCGACTAGAACATCCTGCCGGTTCCCACAGACCAGTCGAGCAGGAACCCGTTATGATGTCACACAGTGTGTAGAGGCTCCAGGATCAGACACTAACGGGTATTTAAATGTACTACAAAGTACTGTGTAAACCTTCCACAGTTTAACATTCAGTTTGAATCCGATTAGAGGTCAGGCCTTCATTTGGTGCTCTGAGCTACTTCAGAGGAAATTTCAGACACATTCAGTGCAGAGTCAGAAGCATCGCACTAAGATGTTGAGAGGACAGTAAGGCAGTAATCTCAGGATTATCGTTACACACCGAATGGTTTTACTCGTTTGTTAACGACAGGTGGCAGAAAAGGGTCTAACTTTGAGCCTTTTTATTCTAAGAATAAAGCGAAACCAGTTTGGGTTCAACGAAGAACACGCAGCAGAAAAACTTCAATGTGTTTTTCCTCCAAGACGTTTACAGCAGTTTATCTGCACACCTGTAAACTGGGATTAATCGCGAAAAACAATCAAACAATAAATGGCACTTTGTTATTAAAGACCAATAAGACAAGCAGCAGCTGTCATGTGAACACTGACATGTTAGCATGAACTCCCCTCCTGTCCAATCAGATCGGCAGTGCAGCCGAGAAAAAATGGGCGTGGCATCAACAACAGTCATGCTGGGTCACGCTTGTTAGCTAGTGCTGCTATATTAACCTCTTCATTAAATCCCATTTAATAAAATGTTAACTATGTATCAATAATGCACAGTCAACAGAAAACATAAGCATGGTTTAACCATTTTCAACAAACTCTTAATTCTGTCTCTTCAATTTGTTTTAATAATCACTTAGCTGTAAGCTAACGTCTCGGCTAACGTTGGCTACCTGCCACATTTGGCGTCTCTGTCTCGATTCGTAACGATTGTTCACATTTAAGTTTTTAGGTTCAGAGGTGTGACTTCATTTTCCACATAAGTTCAACTGAGCGTTGAGTCAATCAGAGATGTTTGCAGAGCTGACAGCCCAGAGATGCCGCGTGCGGTCGGAGCTAGCAGTTAGCGGGAGTGGACGTCACCGTGTGCAGATTAATAAAAGTTTTCTGTCACTGAATGAAAGCACAGATTAATAACTATGATCAGAACGAACGGGCTGGAGAGGTACGCAGAGATTGTGCTTAAACAGTCGGACGATTGTAAAACGGCTAACGCGCTGCGCTCAGTGCATGTTTACAGCATCTTTTCATTGTTAGCTCGTCTGTGCTTTCACTGATGTGGCGTTGCAGTGACTTCTTTTGGAAAACACACATTTTCCAAAAATGTAGCTTCCAACATATAATTATAAATCCAAACACTTTTAAATGGATGATGTTTAATATTTACTACAATATGTCTTCTTCTGTCCGTAGATACACACTTTTAATCTCTTTGGTTCATTTGAATCCATCTCAGCGTGACTGAACGAAGTATCATTGATCATTAATCACGTGAATATTTGGATAATCTGAATGAATCCATGTCATTACATTTATTAATCTGCACAGATTTCCACACAGTTCATTTTTACCAATAATCCTGATATAATTTATACATCGCTCTCTTTTGGCATCCTCTAAAATAATCACAGATGTGCTTTTTAAATACAAAATTCAGACTGAATTTTAAATTCAAATGGCTAAAAGTTTGGTTCTTTTAAGCACCGAGGACAGCTGAACAAAAAGAGCAATTACAATAATCTGCAGTTCCTGCTGAAACGTCTCCAAACTGTTCAGTTACAGATTGAATCCACGTCAGTGACATATTACATGTTCTTCCTCCATAACACAGACGCTGTGCTTTGGCCTTTATTTCTCTTATTGTCAGTAAATCCCAGAAGCAGACATCAAACACTGGAGCTTCCCACAGAACACCTCCCGACACACAAAAACATTCAGGTTTATTTCCTGTACATGTGTCTACGGGCCACGGACACACGGCTCCCAGCTGTGGTCTGATTTAACGCGACACAAACTGAACCGCGTGTTTTCTGATGTATTTGTCGGGTTTTCAGGTTTTCGAGCATCTCAAGCAGAACAGCTGGAGACGTTTGTCTTTAATGTAAGTGGGCGTGTCCATGAGTCAAACTGGTTCTTATATTTATCTGCAGCTTGTTTTGTAATATAAATGAACGATGACATCATTACTGACCCACATAATCAATGTGAGATTTTTTCAATCATTAAAATTTGCAACCTGTTCACATGCGTGTGGTTTACACTGTTTACATGCAGCGTCGCGTGAAGCGTCTTCAGTTTCCTTGAATCTTGGCTAGCTAAAACAAACTGAACCTCCAGCAGGTTAGACTCCGCCCACGGGCTTCCTGACAATCAAAGAAATAACGATTTCTGCCACGTGTCTTTACGCCAAAAATGACGATGTTTTGTTCTTTTGCTTTGTTGGCATGCCGACGTTTTACCTGTTTCATTTGTTAGCATGCTGCTGTTTTACAGCCCCTGAGTCAATTTTTAGCATGCTAACAACAACATTAGCATGCAACTCGTGTTTGAGTGATAAAAATATTTCAACACTAATATTTTAAAGTAGAACTGCTGTGATTTTAATGCATCTGTGGTCCAAACTGCTTCTGCAGAGCTCGAGGAAGTTTCAAAGGAGCAGAAGGATGGGCGCTGTAAACCGTGAGGACACGCTCATTTATGGCACACAGCAGTGCGAGGGCGCCATCGCTTTAGAGCCTACGCCTCATTCTTAAGGAAAAAGAAAGAAAACAACAGGAATGATGGGAAATGTAATAAAGGTGACAATTCCAGGTGACTGTGCTGTCGTTCATTAATGAGGATTACTGATGGTTCAAATGTGACCCAGAGCACCGTTACCATGGAAACGTGACCACAGCGGTCCGATTTAACGAGGAAGTAAAAGAATAACACTGACTGCTGTCCCGTCCAGCCGGTGCTGCGTCGGCGCTCCTCTGCAGTAAGAGTTATGATCACATCGATTTATCCAGGTGGTCGCTTGGCAGAGAAGAACCAGGACACAGCAAACTGCCAACACAGCCATCTGACTCCATCATGACGGGACGCTTTTTACATGGCTGCAGAAAAGCATGACGGGAGAAACATGCGGGGAGAGAGAGTGTTAGAGTCTCAGGGCAGTGGAAGTAATTGCTGTCATGTGGATCGGCCTCACATCTTTGGATGTGGCTCGAAGAAAACAGTTGGTTCACTGTTTGGAAAAAAAAAAAAGCACTTTAAAGCTGCGGTCCCCAACCCCCGGGCCTCGGACCGGGACCGGTCCGTGAGTCGTTTGGTACCGGGCCGCGAGAGTAGAGGCTCAGGTGTGAAATGTATAGTTTTCAGGGTTTTTATCGGTTTTCAGGGTTATTTTGTTATCGTTTTTATCGTTAACTCTGTTTTCCTGGGTCTTTTCACGTGTGTTATGAATAAATCTTCTTTTTTCGGTACCGGTACTAGTTTTATTTTGTTGTATTTATCCGTGACACCTTAAAGGCCGGTCCGTGAAAATATTGTCGGGCATAAACCGGTCCGTGGCGCAAAAAAGGTTGGAGACCGCTGGTTTAAAGCACTTTTAACTGATTAGCATCGTTAGCATTCCTCAGGGAAACCCTCCACTTATCACGGGGAACTCAGCTCGAGCAGGGAGGTGCACGCTTGCATTATTTATACGATAACAATGTTTTAAATGTGGTATGCAGCCACCTTCAGTCCAACTGTGGACAAATATGCACCAGTCAGGTGTAACATCATGACCGTGTGCCTAATATTGTGTCGGCCCCCCTTTGGCTGCACCCATCGAGGCTGTGCTGTGGGTGGAGCCTCTGTGGATTGGACCGTTTGCGCAGCACCTCGCACTGATGCTCGTCTGACTGAGGTGGCCCGTGACCCCGTGACCCCTGCTCCTTCCTTGGAGCCCCGCAGGAGCTGCAGTGTCGCAGCTGCTCTGAGCCAAACTGCCACAAATCCTCACGCTCGTCCGATTTCCTGCCTCTAACATCGACTTTGAGCACAAAACGCTTACTTGTCCCTGAATGCACTGCAATTTAACAACATGCTTCACTTGAAACGTGCTCATAAAAAGCAGATGAGGCCATGAAGGTTTGATTCTGCAGCGCGTGAAAAAGACGACACCCTCGCCCAGCGCTGGAGACGTTTAACCTGAAACCATGTGAGCAGGTAACAGGCTCAGACCAGAAGCAGGTGAAGGACAGCACCTACCAGACTGAGGCCCACAAGCCACGCTGTAAGACGTCCACAAGTTCACGGCCATCAGGAACGTCGCTATGAATCCAAACACCTGTGAACAAACACACAATACGTTACAAACACCTTTCAAAGTAAAGCTGCTCAAGTTTACTGACGGATCGCACTCAGCTCAGAGAAGTTCAGGCAGGACCAGATTTCTGTTCTCAGGAAAGAACCTAATGTGACGTCCTGCGTGATCAGAGGGAGGACTCGGTCTGCAGGAGCCACACACAGAGCTGGTCTGCTGCAAAGTGACACAACGCGAGCCTCGCAGTTGTGCGCTTACGTACCGATCCGGCCACCAGCGCTGAAACTCCACCGCTCTTCGCCGAGGCGATGATGGAGGCGATGAGGATGAGGATGCATCCCACAGAGTAATGGAAGAACTCCTGAAACAGCAGAGGAACAATAAACATTTCTCAGCACCTGTCAGCACCTCGTTTCCACCACAGAGGAGCTCCGAGCCTTCCTCAGAGCTCCGCTTTAGTGCAAGGCTTCAAAGTCGGGTCTGCTTCTGAAACCAGGATGCAAACATTCACTCTGCGGGAGCTTCAAGTCCAGTTTCACTCGCACGAGTTTTCATAGATTCATTAATAAATACCGCTGTACAGGAAGTGCTTTGAATTTCCAGCACGTCTCTCATCCTGCAGTCGGATGAGCTCGCTGAGAGTTCAGCACAGGAACCAGACCTGCACCGCAGCTGCTGGACTTTCAAAATAAGAGCAAGGGACTGCCCGCTGCTGAACAGATGTGCGTACAGATGTGCAGAGGATGCTGGGGGTCGGGTGACATGGAGGCAGGTGTTCTGCTGTGGAGCTTTATTAGTACCGTTTACAGCTGAGCAGACTGCATGTATGTGCAGCGTCCACATGAAGATCAGCAATCATCTCACAATTTTTAACATTTCTCTGGATTCAACAGAACAGAAAGAGGAAGTCTCGGCATGTGTGGAAGCATAAATCTGAGCCGAGCGACTAACAGCTGCAGGTTGATGTTTCGTCTCAGGCTGAGCTCTCCCAGCACGTTTGGTGCTCATGAACATTTTCAAGGTCACAAAGCTCTCAAAAGATTAAGGAACAATTTGCAGCAGCTGATTTGTTTCATTTTGATCCAAAGTCTGAGATTTGCTCTGAAAATCACCTCTGCTCACGGCCGACTGGTCAGGAAGGTAAACGAGGGGCTGCTGGTGCACTACAAGCATCCGCACATCAGAAGCTTTCTTCCTTCCTTGAACTCCACAGAGAGGCCAGAAGAACATTTGGGTAAATGTTCTTCTGGCTCCTCAGCGTTGCGTAACAGCAGCTTCCTGTTACGCTACGCTGAGAATCAAACGCTCAAGTCTTCGATGCAGAAGTTCGGCTGAAATGCAGAAGCGAGACCGACACAGACGGATGGAAGCGTCGCTCCTCTTACCGTCAGCGGCCAGTTGATGCAGGGCATCCTCGTCTGCAGCCTGCACAGGTGCATGAGGAAGAAGATGAGGAAGGCTACGAGGAACCACAGCGTCACCACCTCGAAGTACTGGAAGGCCGGCCAGCTGGGCCAGCCGCGAGTGCAGAACACACACAGGAAGGCGATGAGCAGGGAGATCTGGGAAAAGGGAAATTCATTTTAATATGTGCTTACTTTGCATTAGAGGCGAGCAGCGGTTTGAGGATGTGCATCACACGTTTTTGCATCTTCTTGTTTAAACAAGCAAAAGAGAAGAAAGCGATGCGCCGCGTTCACGGCCGATGGTTTTCAGAAGAGCTCCTGAGCGCGTGCAGTGACTTCCACCTCAGGATCGGCTGGTTTCTCATGAGCTCCACACACTGTGAAAATGTCACTGCTGGACTGTTTGCAGATTTCACACTCATCATGTGATCCAGTTTTCACTCCCCGTCCCAGCTTTTTAAAACTTCTTGCTGGCATCAAATGTAAAATGAGTTTTTATTTTCAGACAATAAATAAATAAATAAATAAATAAATAAATGGTACATTTGGTTCTGGCACCTTCAGCTCAGTTACAGCCAGGGATGGGTACCGGGTTCTGACATAAACGGTAGTAACCAGACCGAAAAGCAGCGCACATTTCGGTGCTTTATTTCCCTGAGCTGTGATACACTTTAGATTCTAGCCAATCATTTTACCTTTCCGAGGATAGTAGGCGGGCCCAGGTACGTACGTTCTTTTAGAGCAGAGCTACAGATTAAAAATACCCAAGGAGGAGCGGTCAAATGTATGGCTGTACTTCACAGCAAAATATGCAAACTCAGCAGCCTGCAACAAGTGCTTTAAGCTGATACTGTGATACTGTCAAAGGAGGTAACACCTCGAATCTGATGAAACACCTGGTGACGTATAGCATTTTGTTAAAGCTGAGAAATGCGCCGTATTTGATAGCTTGCTGCGAGACCTCACACCGAGCACATCTACTGCGGGTGTGGTGCCTGTTATCAGACCCGGAGCAACATCCCCCAAGAACCCGAAGAGGAGAGTCCTGGCCCCTAGCCCTGCCAGTGTAGCAGAAATGATGAGGATGATGATGCAGCAGCAGCCGTTCTTCTCTGCGTGAGTAGCTTAATGTTGTTCGTGTGTAATTTACGTTGAGTAGGCTAACCACGTTATTACATTAATGCATGTAAGGTGAACTAGCAAACATCATCATAGCTACATGCGGCTGTCTTCTTGTTTGATGGCAGATGCTCCCTTCACCCTGGCCAAAAAGGCTAAAATGACCAAAGAAAAAGTGGAAAACAGCTAAACATGAGAGGTTTTTGGACAAAGTTTGTGTTTTTTTCCATTGTTTAAGCACTGCTTCCAGCCAAGAGTGATACCATATATGCCCCATAGCTGCAGAAAAGGCTAACATTGTTATCTTTTTACAAAAAAACAGCTGAACATGAGAGGTTTTTGGACAAAGTTGGTGTTTTTCCATTGTTTAAGCACTGCTTCCAGCCAAGAGTGATACCATATATGCCCCATAGCTGCAGAAAAGGCTAACATTGTTATCTTTTTACAAAAAACAGCTAAACATGAGAGGTTTTTGGACAAAGTTTGTGTTCTCCATTCTTTAAGCACCGGTTCGAGCACCGGTTAAGCACCGGCACCGTTTCAAAAGTACCGGTTTGGCACCGGTATCGGATAAAACCTAAACGATACCCATCCCTAGTTACAGCTCAGGTAAACACTGTGTGGGGATGTGTACAGGCTGTGGCTCTGATGCAGGGCTCTAGACTAACTTTTTGCCACTAAATGTCTTTCTTAGGCGCATCAGCACAAAAGTTAGGCGCACCCAAATTTTTCAACCACATCGCCTAACACTGCAGTTTCACATGTGCACTTTTAAAGGGGGAAAATTGATGTCCACACAGACAATATTCATTTGCAAATGATTAACTAACAATCTTATGCTTGTCCTTACAGCGCGTTGGCTCTCTTTGGTAATACTGTAGGCAACGTTAAACGTATCCGTCACATCGGCTCCTCTGACGACCTGCCTGCTGCTGAAAGGCAGCGGGGGGAGGGGGGGGGACACTTGGGCATTTATTGCTCTCATTTACTGTTTGGTGGTTGTTAAAACAGTTTTGTGAGCTTTAACCTGAGATTCTGGCGTTTCTGGCAAAATACGTTTATATTTAAAAGTCCATTCAGGATTTAATGACTCGATATCGGATATCTATATCAGAGAGGTCCCGCCCCTTACTATCTCTGATTGGTTTAGACCACGATAGGGGCATGATGTGTGTCTGTTGTTGACCACACGGAGACGTTCAGAGTTGCAGAGACCTTTTTTTTTTTCTTTTTAGTTGCACCATTAAAAAATTGGTGCCAAACTCTGATATTTAGCTCACATAAGCAGGACTTGTTCCTGATGTGACGGCACAGCCTGAACCAACCAGGCCAAATGTGGCAGAAAGCTGTAAACATGGTTGTTCTGGGTCAAACGGCTGTTGCGTCTGAGTAATCGTTCAGCAGCCGATTTGTGTTTTTGTTTTAGTTCAAAGAATATCAGAATATTATCAAACCCTCCAGCATCTTGGTCTCAAACGAACACGTTTCAAACTGACTGTTGAGTCGAACCAACAAGAATCAGTGGCTCTGTCGTTATCTCAGACACGTGTTGGAGTATACGCGTCGGAGTACACATAGGAAACTGCATACAAACCACCGTGTTCAGAAATAATGAAGGAGGCGAGCTTCACTCCTGCAGGTCTGTTCTGAGACGGCATTAAATGGTAAATGGCCTGTATTTGTATACATATACTTGGTCCTAAGGACCCCAAAGCGCTTTACACATCCAGTCATCCACACATTCGCACACTGGTGATGGCAGCTACATTGTAGCCACAGCCGCCCTGGGCCGCACTGACAGAGGCGAGGCTGCCGGACACTGGCGCCACCGGGTGAAGTGTCTTGCCCAAGGACACAACGACCGAGACTGTCGGAGCCGGGGCTCGAACCAGCAGCCTTCCGATTACAAGACGAACTCCCAACTCTTGAGCCACGATCGCCCCTTAAAGGTTTTACACAGACGGTCAGACTCACCGGACACTTTATTAGGTACACTTGTTCAGCTGCACGCCAACACAAATATCAGCCAATCACATAGCAGTGACTCACTGAGACGACCTGCTGAAGTTCAGAATGATGGAGAAAGGCGACCTGAGGGACTCTGAACATGGTTGTTGGTCTGAGTGTGTCAGAAACCGATTTCTGAGCTGACAGGAAGGCACCAGGACCTCGAATAAAGCACGATCTGACATCCTCGTGTCGGTGTTGTTCCCACATCATCATCATAAATGTTGTTCCAGGTTCAACATTGCAAGTGACCAATCACATTGTTGTGACGTCATACTTTTGCAAGCCAAGCGATTCATTCATTTACAAAATTCCAATGTTGCAAGGACAATATGCATAAATCTTACCGTTTATTACAGAACAGTATCCTGAAATGCAAAGATTCAAATCGCTGCATCGGAGGACAGAGGCGGTTAAGTAGACTTTTTTTTTTACAGCGTTTTTTTTTTACGAAGTCGCAAAAGTATGACATCACAACAATGTGATTGGTCACTTGCAATGTTGAACCTGGAACATTTATGATGATGATGTGGGAACAACACCGACACGAGGACGTCAGATCATCATGATGAACACTCGTTACGACCATCGCGTGCAGAGCATCAATGAACGTGTCGAACATCGAGCAGATGGGCTACGGCAGCACACGACCACACCAGGTGATCAGAGAAACGCTGCCTGGTCTGATGAGTCTCAGTTTCTGCTGCAACCGTCAATGATGGAGTCAGAGTTTGAGGAAACAGCATGAAAGTGTGGATCCACTCTGGCCTGTTTCAGCGGTAAGAGCTTCACCGAAACGCCACAGCCTGCCTGAGTGTGGCATCCCTTGTACCATCTTCTGATTGGCTGCTTCCAGCAGGATGACGCTCCATGTCACAAAATCATCTCACTGTGATCACATGACCAAAGCCCCTGAGAAATGTTTCCAGCAGCTTGTTGATTCTGAGCCATGAAAAATTAAAACATCTCTGAAGGAAAACCTGGATCCAAATGTTTGGTGCCAGTAAAGTGTACCTAATAAAGTGCCTTGTGAGTGGGTCTAATGGTGCTATTATAATAATATGAGGACACAGAGGTCCCCTGTAAAAACCTGGGGGTCTGTAGCTGTCTCTGAGCCCCGGGCCCTGTTTTCTGTTCGCCCGTCCCTGTCTGGATGGAAGTTTTTACGAAAATCAATATTTCTCCATCAGGAGCCGATCAATAACAACACCAGTCGTTTAAATATTTCACAGTTAAAGTTTCTCGTGTCTAAATCTTTAGAAAACTCTGCCAGGCGCACACAAACCCGGGTAGAACCGGGTAAAGCCCCGGGGTTTGTCCACCGGACCGACTCTTACCAGCTGTCCGATCTTGAGCAGTCCCGGGATGGTCCGGGTGTAGCCCAGGTTCAGGCCGCTCTCCCCGGATGTCCTGGTCATTGTTGTCGTGGTGATGACGGTGTGAGACATGATGCCGGTAAACAGCACGGTAAATAAAACGTTTAAACGAGTTTAACCGCAGCGGAAAGTCACCGTCGACCGCGCGACACGACACAGCCCCTGTTTTTATCGCTGACGTCAACGCGCAGCAGATAAACGCGACTGCTTCCGGGATATATTTCATAATAAAAGCACCGACAAAACCCTGTCCTCTCAAAACACTTCAGTGTGTATTCATATATTTTCAGTATAATAACAGTAGCATATTTTTTAATTTAATTTGTTTTTTTGAGTGTATTTTTCTGAGTGTGTCTGAAATATCATTTTTTTATGAGTTCCATAGACTGTATATAAAGATGGACACCACCACTTTGATGTCACCCACTGGTTTTGGACATTTTAGAGCCTTGTTTTCGTATTAGTGTACATCCACACACACATATGTCTGCTAATCAGTGTTCAATAACATCTTATCACTCTCCTCCTTCACAGGTGAGCCAATCTGACAGAAACTTTGCACGCACATCATTGAGATTGGGTCATTAACATTTATTTTAAATCACAGTTCGTTCGATTTTTGTGTAAATTCTGGTCATTTCATCATCCTCTGTGAATAAAATGTCGTGTTCTGCTTTTGCGTTTCTTTCATGTGCCAAGCTCAACATACATCACCCGTATATGACTCAACAATCACCAAAGCTTTGGTGTACCCTCAGTGAAATCCTTGAATTTCAGTTACTAAAAACTGGAGCTCCGCCTTCTTGAACACTCTGTTAGTACAGTGACCTCACAGCAGACATGTTATTGGCCACATGATGTCAATAAAAATTCTCCAAAATGCCCCAACGGCACAAACACCGTGCAGAGGTCCAGTTCAGGGACTCCAGCCACACCCTGTGACCATCCAGCTGTTAGTCAATGACTGGCCACGCCCATAAATTTAAGTCTCAAAACTCACAGATAAAAAATCAATTATTCAGTTACAGTTGTTATGAAGGGGGAATCTGTAGAGACCAAGCAGTTTCTATCTCTGCTGTAAAGTTTAACATGGGAGTCTATGGGGACCGACTCCCTGCTGCCCCTGCTGGACATCGCAGGAACTGCAGGTTGTGGTGATTTTATCTCATTTATTTATTGTTGCTTGTTTTATAATAAATGAAATTTGATTTATAAAAATAAGTAAAAATGATCAATTAAAATTATATTAAAGCTGAACATCAAGTTTGATGTTTGCGGTGTTTATTCTAACTCAAACACGGCTCTCGTTTTGTTGGTGAATTTGATTCTTTTAATTTTCCATCAGATACTTCATGATCCATCATGATTCAGAAAATAATGTGGGGAGATCTCTGATAAGACCATAGTTTGTTGTTAGGATACCTAACAGGAAATTAAACAGATGCTAGAGAGTCAGTAATATCACTGAATCCCATCTTTATTTATGTCATTGTATTATTGTGGTTTCTGTTATTTCCCTTTACATGTGAGAGTCATATTTATAAGATAACTTTAATCAGTCTGAGACGGCTGCAGCAAACACACACAATCATGAGTGGTGCCTGATAACACTGGACTTTATGTTGTTTTCTGACTGAAACATGCTGTGAGTCTGCTTGTGTTTGTTGCGAGGCCTTTATTTTGAAGCAGACATCCTGTGTGTGCAGGTTTTTGGGTGGCTGAGGTGTCAGCGTTGACCTGTGGGCTGAGTGGAGGTGTGGTCTCTGTCAGGAAGCACTGCAGCAGCAGCTTCCAGAGAGGCACGAATGTTCCCGAGCAGCAGGACAACAGAGCTGCTGTCAGGACGTTTCCCTTTAAACTGAACACACACGCACACACACGCACACACACACACACGCACACACACGCACACACACACACACGCACACACACACACACGCACACACACACGCCTCCATTCAGAGCTCAGCACCATTTTCTCTGTTTTCTGTTTGAATATTTCACGTTTAAGCAGGAAACATGAGATAAAACCTTCGTTTTAAAGAGTGTGCAGACGTGCAGACGTGCAGACCAGCTCATGAGACAACAGTGAGATAAATATAGAGGCGTAAACTACGTCAGTCGTCTGAACACACACAGGGTGGTGATGCTCGCCTGCATCCTGAGGTAACAGAAAACGAGCTGAAGTTCATTAATCACACTCTCTCAGGCTGAGCTGCGAATATGAATTTTTTCTGATTTCAACTCGATCTTCGTGGACACACAGAAGGACACGAAGTTTCTACGCTTCTGCGATGGATGCAGCTCAGGTTCACTATATCAGCTCTGTACATAACCAGAAATGGGAGGAGCTACAGTTGAGCTGTTGTGCTTTAGAAGTACAAAATCAATCATTAAGCACATCACGCTAGCGTGTTTCTGTGCCGCGTTAACGAGTACAGATCGTGTTCCTGTGCAGGTGATAAATGCTAAACTTCTGTGCACCACAGAGCTGAGAGGTGGTGGCTGTTCCAGTCACCATCCAGAGCTCCCAGTCAAAGGTGAGGGTGGGGGCGTGGATCGACCTCTGAGTCGACAGCTTTGTTTTTACCACCACAGGCCGGTACAGCCTCCACGTCACTACAGAGGCGTCACCAACTCATCATAGAGGAGACCCCGAGACACTTAAACTCTTCCGCTCTGATCCAGCTCAGACTGGAAGTACTAACTCTCAATCCCAACACTGCACATGTAGCTGTGAACTCTCAGTGCAAGCTGGACGCCACCCGGAGAAGCCAAGAGAGTCACAGAGATGCTCGGACCACCACAGGGAAGCACCACCCGGCTCCACCGAGAACACTTGACAAGCTGCAGCATCACGAGCCGCTGATGCGACAACGTTACTGTGTGACGGCAGAACATCGCAGACAGACGTGAGAATGCTTTTCTATCACCGGATCTAACGAGTCCGTTTTTATCTTTCTGTTTAGTCTCAGGCTGGTTTTGTTTCAATGACTTTTAGTTTTCAGTGATGACGAATCTGTTTGTGATCAAACGGTGACGTCTCTGTTTCAGAAGGAAGGAGCTGGAGGAGTCTCCTGAGTTTTCGACTAAAATGCTTTCAGAGCATCATTCATAATTCAGACTGCGGCCTCAGAAACACTAAACCTGAAGGAGAAAGAGACGCACATCAGCACAGCTGAGCTGCTCTCTGCAGACTGAAGACAGGTTCAAACTGCTGCTGTCGTCCGCCCTGCTTCCAGGCTGCAGTTGTTTCTGTCACTTTCATGTCTGCAGCTCACGGGACAGCAGCTCTTTCACTTTGAGTCTAATCTGACAGTAATATAAAGTTTTATGTGAGGACTATTTAATTTACTGATGGGAAAAGTCCCACACAGAGGACATGTTGAACACGGGAGGATTAGAGGACGTGTTTGCTGCCGACTTGTTGTTGGCGTGGCCGCTGACGCTCACTTCCTCTCCCGATCCTCGTTATGAGGTTTGTTTTTTGTAAATCCTAATAAGGTGTGTGACATCATACGCGGTACAGGGCGATTCTGTCGATACTTCAAACCTACGATATAAAAGCGCTGCTGATGAGAGCCAGCGTGTTTCCGTCTGGTCCAGCTGTCTGTAGGTGAGCAGTGGAAGCTTCCTCTGTGTTTGTGGGTGGGCTGTCAGCTCCTCTGCTTCCCTTTCTGTAAATTCAGCGCACGTCACTGCAACAGAAAATGAGAATGCCCTTTCACAGGTGAAGACTTCAGGCGCTGTCTGAGAGTACTCCCACGGTGGGTGTTATGTGGGGGGTTGCTGAGAAAAGGATAAACCCACGTCGCTGTCTCCAGAGTCTTCGTGATACTTTTACCTCTAAAATATGTCGTCCTTCTTGCCGTGCTGGTCAAAGTAAGCATTAAGTGACACACTGACTGATATAGAACAGAGAATGACACAATAACCACAGACAGCTTCGACTTCCTGTCTCATGTGAACATGAGCGCAGGGCTGAAGCACAGTAATGTTCACGGAGGCGCTGCTTCGACCGAGGTACGCCTGAGCAGCAACTGCAGCACCGAGCATGAAGTTTCACAAGCTGCAGTCCCTCTGATGGAGCTGCGTCTGCCTCCAGCAGCGTCCTCAGAGACTTTAAGACAGTGGTGTCCAACTCCAGGCCTCGAGGGCCGGCGTCCTGCAGGTTTTAGATCTCACCCTGGGTCAACACACCTGAATCAAATGGTTAGTTCATTAGCAGGCATCTGGAGAACTTCAAGACATGTTGAGGAGGTCATTTAGCCATTTGAATCAGCTGTGTTGGATCGAGGACACATCTAAAACCTGCAGGACACCGGCCCTCGAGGCCTGGAGTTCGACACCTGTGCTTTAAGACGTCCAAGTGATCGACGTACGGTCACGCCGCAGCGTCACACAGCCGGAGGGCAGAACTGTTCGTGCTCTGTAGCTCAGGGGTGTCCAACTCCAGGTCTCGAGGGCCGGCGTCCTGCAGGTGTTAGATGTGTCCTTGAATAAATCACAGCTGATTTAAAGGCTAAATTTCCTCCTCAGGATGTCTTAAAGTTCTTCAGAGGCCCGGTAATGAACTAATCATGTGATTGAGGTGTGCTGCCCTGTGGGATGCCGGCGATCGAGGCCTGGAGTTCGACGCTGCACAAATGTTAATGGACTGATTCTTATATAGCGCTTTTCTTCTTGGCATCCAGACTGGAGCAGACTGGGATCAAACCATCAACCTTCTGGTTAGTAGATGACCTGCTCCACCACCTGAGCTGCAGCCAGCCTGGAGGCAGTAGAGGCTGCGCTTGTTTTACAACAGTTTGGCTCATTAGACTGGAGCCACTTTAATGACGGCGTTTGTGTGTTGGAGTCTTTTTCATGTAACTATCTGACCACATGTGGCTCCACAAAACCAGCACAGACAGAATCCATCTTTATCCAAATGCAGCTGATATTTCCATTTAGGGCGCGACACACTTTGATCCTGTTTGAATGGAAGCTGCGTGCGGCCTTTTCATGAATCTCCAGATTTGAACGATTACAGAAAGAAGCGATGAGACTGTCGGAGCTTCTCCTTAAGCAATACGTACGTTTTGTTCTGTGTTTGTGGGTTTTAGCACTGACGTGTGCTGTCCTGCTGGCAGCAGGCAGGTGAGCGGTGGGTTTTTGTAAGCTGGTGTTGCAGAAAGCAGCCTGCACGGAGAGCGAGGCCCAGAACAGCCCGTGTGCCCCGACCCGGCTCTGCCATCAACACGTCCTTCATCCTGGGCCTTCGGTGGTTCACGGTCTGCACCGCCATGCGCCACTGCACGAGCTGGAAAATTCAAAAAGACAAACAAGCTGCAAAAAAGACAAAAACGTCTTTTCTTCAACTCCGAAAGTGTTTTCTAACACCTTTCATGTTCCCATAGCGACGTAACAACTGTTGCTTCACACTTTCAACCACATCCTGTGGCCACAAGGTGGTTAAACACATACCAACATGAACTGAAACACACACACACACACTCGTTTTCATGTCTTACTGAGGACATTTAATTGACATAATGCCTAACCATGAAAATAAACCAAACTGTGACCCTGACACTAAAACCACACTTTGAATCTCAAACATGCTTCAGACTCGTGGGGACGGACACTTTGTCCCCACCAGTATACTGGCACATAGTCCGCACAAAGATGTCCAAACAAGTACACACACTCACACTCTCACACAGACACACACACTCTCACACAGACACACACACTCTCACACAGACACACACTCACACTCTCACACAGACACACACACTCTCACACAGACACACACTCACACTCTCACACAGACACTCACACTCTCACACAGACACACACACTCTCACACAGACACACACTCACACTCTCACACAGACACACACACTCTCACACAGACACACACTCTCTCTCACACAGACACACACACTCTCTCTCACACAGACACACACACTCTCTCTCACACAGACACTCACACTCTCACACAGACACACACTCACACTCTCACACAGACACACACACTCTCACACAGACACACACTCTCTCTCACACAGACACACACACTCTCTCTCACACAGACACACACTCACACTCTCACACAGACACTCACACTCTCACACAGACACACACTCTCTCACACAGACACACACTCACACTCTCACACAGACACACACACTCTCACACAGACACACACTCTCTCTCACAGAGACACACACTCACACTCTCACACAGACACACACACTCTCACACAGACACACACACTCTCACACAGACACACACTCACACTCTCACACAGACACACACACTCTCACACAGACACACACTCACACTCTCACACAGACACACACACTCTCACACAGACACTCACACTCTCACACAGACACACACTCACACTCTCACACAGACACTCACACTCTCACACAGACACACACTCACACTCTCACACAGACACACTCTCACACAGACACACACACTCTCACACAGACACACACTCACACTCTCACACAGACACACTCTCACACAGACACACACACTCTCACACAGACACACACACACACTCTCACACAGACACACACTCACACTCTCACACAGACACACACTCACACAGACACACACACTCTCACACAGACACACACTCACACTCTCACACAGACACACTCTCACACAGACACTCACACTCTCACACAGACACACACTCACACTCTCACACAGACACACTCTCACACAGACACACACACTCTCACACAGACACACACTCTCTCTCACACAGACACACACACTCTCACACAGACACACACTCTCTCTCACACAGACACACACACTCTCACACAGACACACACACTCTCACACAGACACACACTCACACTCTCACACAGACACACACACTCTCACACAGACACACACACTCTCACACAGACACACACTCACACTCTCACACAGACACACTCTCACACAGACACACACACTCTCACACAGACACACACACACACTCTCACACAGACACACACTCACACTCTCACACAGACACACACTCACACAGACACACACACTCTCACACAGACACACACTCACACTCTCACACAGACACACTCTCACACAGACACTCACACTCTCACACAGACACACACTCACACTCTCACACAGACACACTCTCACACAGACACACACACTCTCACACAGACACACACTCTCTCTCACACAGACACACACACTCTCACACAGACACACACTCTCTCTCACACAGACACACACACTCTCACACAGACACACACTCTCTCTCACACAGACACACACACTCTCACACAGACACACACTCTCTCTCACACAGACACACACACTCTCACACAGACACACACTCACACTCTCACACAGACACACACACTCACACAGACACACACTCTCTCTCACACAGACACACACTCACACTCTCACACAGACACACACACTCTCACACAGACACACACACTCTCACACAGACACACACTCACACAGACACACACACTCTCACACAGACACACACTCACACTCTCACACAGACACACACACTCTCACACAGACACACACTCACACTCTCACACAGACAAACACTCTCACACAGACACACACACTCTCACACAGACACACACTCACACTCTCACACAGACAAACACTCTCACACAGACACACACACTCTCACACAGACACACACTCACACAGACACACACACTCTCACACAGACACACACTCACACTCTCACACAGACAAACACTCTCACACAGACACACACACTCTCACACAGACACACACTCACACTCTCACACAGACAAACACTCTCACACAGACACACACACTCTCACACAGAAACACACTCACACTCTCACACAGACAAACACTCTCACACAGACACACACACTCTCACACAGACACACACTCACACTCTCACACAGACAAACACTCTCACACAGACACACACTCACACAGACACACACACTCTCACACAGACACACACTCACACTCTCACACAGACAAACACTCACACAGACACACACACTCTCACACAGACACACACACTCTCACACAGACACACACTCACACTCTCACACAGACACACACACACTCACACAGACACACACACTCTCACACAGACACACACTCACACTCTCACACAGACACACACTCACACAGACACACACACTCTCACACAGACACACACTCACACTCTCACACAGACAAACACTCTCACACAGACACACACACTCTCACACAGACACACACTCACACTCTCACACAGACACACACACTCTCACACAGACACACACTCTCTCTCACACAGACACACACACTCTCACACAGACACACACTCTCTCTCACAAAGACACACACACTCTCACACAGACACACACTCTCTCTCACACAGACACACACTCACACTCTCACACAGACACACACACTCTCACACAGACACACACACACACTCTCACACAGACACACACTCACACTCTCACACAGACACACACTCTCTCACACAGACACACACTCACACTCTCACACAGACACACACACTCTCACACAGACACACACTCTCTCTCACACAGACACACACACTCTCACACACACACACACACACACTCTCACACAGACACACACTCTCTCTCACACAGACACTCACACTCTCACACAGACACACACACTCTCACACAGACACACACACTCTCACACAGACACACACTCACACTCTCACACAGACACACACACTCTCACACAGACACACACTCACACTCTCACACAGACACTCACACTCTCACACAGACACACACACTCTCACACAGACACACACTCACACTCTCACACAGACACACACACTCTCACACAGACACACACTCTCTCTCACACAGACACACACACTCTCTCTCACACAGACACACACACTCTCTCTCACACAGACACTCACACTCTCACACAGACACACACTCACACTCTCACACAGACACACACACTCTCACACAGACACACACTCTCTCTCACACAGACACACACACTCTCTCTCACACAGACACACACTCACACTCTCACACAGACACTCACACTCTCACACAGACACACACTCTCTCACACAGACACACACTCACACTCTCACACAGACACACACACTCTCACACAGACACACACTCTCTCTCACAGAGACACACACTCACACTCTCACACAGACACACACACTCTCACACAGACACACACACTCTCACACAGACACACACTCACACTCTCACACAGACACACACACTCTCACACAGACACTCACACTCTCACACAGACACACACTCACACTCTCACACAGACACTCACACTCTCACACAGACACACACTCACACTCTCACACAGACACACTCTCACACAGACACACACACTCTCACACAGACACACACTCACACTCTCACACAGACACACTCTCACACAGACACACACACTCTCACACAGACACACACACACACTCTCACACAGACACACACTCACACTCTCACACAGACACACACTCACACAGACACACACACTCTCACACAGACACACACTCACACTCTCACACAGACACACTCTCACACAGACACACACACTCTCACACAGACACACACTCTCTCTCACACAGACACACACACTCTCACACAGACACACACTCTCTCTCACACAGACACACACACTCTCACACAGACACACACACTCTCACACAGACACACACTCACACTCTCACACAGACACACTCTCACACAGACACACACACTCTCACACAGACACACACTCTCTCTCACACAGACACACACACTCTCACACAGACACACACTCTCTCTCACACAGACACACACACTCTCACACAGACACACACTCACACTCTCACACAGACACACACACTCACACAGACACACACTCTCTCTCACACAGACACACACTCACACTCTCACACAGACACACACACTCTCACACAGACACACACACTCTCACACAGACACACACTCACACAGACACACACACTCTCACACAGACACACACTCACACTCTCACACAGACACACACACTCTCACACAGACACACACTCACACTCTCACACAGACAAACACTCTCACACAGACACACACACTCTCACACAGACACACACTCACACTCTCACACAGACAAACACTCTCACACAGACACACACACTCTCACACAGACACACACTCACACAGACACACACACTCTCACACAGACACACACTCACACTCTCACACAGACAAACACTCTCACACAGACACACACACTCTCACACAGACACACACTCACACTCTCACACAGACAAACACTCTCACACAGACACACACACTCTCACACAGAAACACACTCACACTCTCACACAGACAAACACTCTCACACAGACACACACACTCTCACACAGACACACACTCACACTCTCACACAGACAAACACTCTCACACAGACACACACTCACACAGACACACACACTCTCACACAGACACACACTCACACTCTCACACAGACAAACACTCACACAGACACACACACTCTCACACAGACACACACACTCTCACACAGACACACACTCACACTCTCACACAGACACACACACACTCACACAGACACACACACTCTCACACAGACACACACTCACACTCTCACACAGACACACACTCACACAGACACACACACTCTCACACAGACACACACTCACACTCTCACACAGACAAACACTCTCACACAGACACACACACTCTCACACAGACACACACTCACACTCTCACACAGACACACACACTCTCACACAGACACACACTCTCTCTCACACAGACACACACACTCTCACACAGACACACACTCTCTCTCACAAAGACACACACACTCTCACACAGACACACACTCTCTCTCACACAGACACACACTCACACTCTCACACAGACACACACACTCTCACACAGACACACACACACACTCTCACACAGACACACACTCACACTCTCACACAGACACACACTCTCTCACACAGACACACACTCACACTCTCACACAGACACACACACTCTCACACAGACACACACTCTCTCTCACACAGACACACACACTCTCACACACACACACACACACACTCTCACACAGACACACACTCTCTCTCACACAGACACTCACACTCTCACACAGACACACACACTCTCACACAGACACACACTCTCTCTCACACAGACACACACACTCTCACACAGACACACACACCCTCACACAGACACACACACTCTCACACAGACACACACACTCTCACACAGACACACACTCTCTCTCACACAGACACACACACTCTCACACAGACACACACACCCTCACACAGACACACACTCTCTCTCACACAGACACACACACTCTCACACAGACACACACACTCTCACACAGACACACACTCTCTCTCACACAGACACACACACTCTCACACAGACACACACACACACTCTCACACAGACACACACTCTCTCTCACACAGACACACACTCACACTCTCACACAGACACTCACACTCTCACACAGACACTCACACTCTCTCACACAGACACACACTCACACTCTCACACAGACACACACACTCTCACACAGACACACACTCTCTCTCACAGAGACACACACTCACACTCTCACACAGACACACACACTCTCACACAGACACACACACTCTCACACAGACACACACTCACACTCTCACACAGACACACACACTCTCACACAGACACACACTCACACTCTCACACAGACACACACACTCTCACACAGACACTCACACTCTCACACAGACACACACTCACACTCTCACACAGACACACTCTCACACAGACACACACACTCTCACACAGACACACACTCACACTCTCACACAGACACACTCTCACACAGACACACTCTCACACAGACACACACACTCTCACACAGACACACACACACACTCTCACACAGACACACACTCACACTCTCACACAGACACACACTCACACAGACACACACACTCTCACACAGACACACACTCACACTCTCACACAGACACACTCTCACACAGACACACACACTCTCACACAGACACACACTCTCTCTCACACAGACACACACACTCTCACACAGACACACACTCTCTCTCACACAGACACACACACTCTCACACAGACACACACTCTCTCTCACACAGACACACACACTCTCACACAGACACACACTCTCTCTCACACAGACACACACACTCTCACACAGACACACACTCACACTCTCACACAGACACACTCTCACACAGACACACACACTCTCACACAGACACACACTCTCTCTCACACAGACACACACACTCTCACACAGACACACACTCTCTCTCACACAGACACACACACTCTCACACAGACACACACTCACACTCTCACACAGACACACACACTCTCACACAGACACACACTCACACTCTCACACAGACACACACACTCACACAGACACACACTCTCTCTCACACAGACACACACTCACACTCTCACACAGACACACACACTCTCACACAGACACACACTCACACTCTCACACAGACACACACTCTCACACAGACACACACACTCTCACACAGACACACACTCACACTCTCACACAGACAAACACTCTCACACAGACACTCACACTCTCACACAGACACACACTCACACTCTCACACAGACACACACACTCTCACACAGACACACACTCTCTCTCACACAGACACACACACTCTCACACAGACACACACTCTCTCACACAGACACACACACTCTCACACAGACACACACTCTCTCTCACACAGACACACACTCACACTCTCACACAGACACACACACTCTCACACAGACACACACACACACTCTCACACAGACACACACACTCTCACACAGACACACACTCTCTCTCACACAGACACACACACTCTCACACAGACACACACACAACTCTCACACAGACACACACTCTCTCTCACACAGACACACACACTCTCACACAGACACACACACTCTCACACAGACACACACTCTCTCTCACACAGACACACACACTCTCACACAGACACACACACCCTCACACAGACACACACTCTCTCTCACACAGACACACACACTCTCACACAGACACACACACTCTCACACAGACACACACTCTCTCTCACACAGACACACACACTCTCACACAGACACACACACCTCACACAGACACACACTCTCTCTCACACAGACACACACACTCTCACACAGACACACACACTCTCACACAGACACACACTCTCTCTCACACAGACACACACACTCTCACACAGACACACACACTCTCACACAGACACACACTCTCTCTCACACAGACACACACACTCTCACACAGACACACACACTCTCACACAGACACACACTCTCACACAGACACACACACTCTCACACAGACACACACACTCTCACACAGACACACACTCACACTCTCACACAGACACACACACTCTCACACAGACACACACTCTCTCTCACACAGACACACACACTCTCACACAGACACTCACACTCTCACACAGACACACACTCACACTCTCACACAGACACACACACTCTCACACAGACACTCACACTCTCACACAGACACACACTCACACTCTCACACAGACACACACACTCTCACACAGACACTCACACTCTCACACAGACACACACTCACACTCTCACACAGACACACACACTCTCACACAGACACACACTCACACTCTCACACAGACACACACTCACACTCTCACACAGACACACTCTCTCTCACACAGACACACACTCACACTCTCACACAGACACACACTCACACTCTCACACAGACACACACACTCTCACACAGACACACACTCACACTCTCACACAGACACACACACTCTCACACAGACACACACTCACACTCTCACACAGACACACACTCACACTCTCACACAGACACACACTCACACTGTCACACAGACACACACTCACACTCTCACACAGACACACACACTCTCACACAGACACACACTCACACTCTCACACAGACACACACACTCTCACACAGACACACACACTCTCTCACAGACACACACACTCTCACACAGACACACACTCACACTGTCACACAGACACACACTCACACTCTCACACAGACACACACACTCTCACACAGACACACACACACACTCTCACACAGACACACTCTCTCTCACACAGACACACACTCACACTCTCACACAGACACACACTCACACTCTCACACAGACACACACACTCTCACACAGACACACACTCACACTCTCACACAGACACACACACTCTCACACAGACACACACTCACACTCTCACACAGACACACACTCACACTGTCACACAGACACACACTCACACTCTCACACACTCTCTCTCACACAGACACACACTCACACTCTCACACAGACACACACTCACACTCTCACACAGACACACACACTCTCACACAGACACACACTCACACTCTCACACAGACACTCACACTCTCACACAGACACACACTCACACTCTCACACAGACACACACTCACACTGTCACACAGACACACACTCACACTCTCACACACTCTCTCTCACACAGACACACACTCACACTCTCACACAGACACACACTCACACTCTCACACAGACACACACACTCTCACACAGACACACACTCACACTCTCACACAGACACTCACACTCTCACACAGACACACACTCACACTCTCACACAGACACTCACACTCTCACACAGACACTCACACTCTCACACAGACACACACTCACACTCTCACACAGACACACACTCTCTCTCACACAGACACACACACTCTCACACAGACACACACACCCTCACACAGACACACACTCTCTCTCACACAGACACACACACTCTCACACAGACACACACACTCTCACACAGACACACACTCTCTCTCACACAGACACACACACTCTCACACAGACACACACACCCTCACACAGACACACACTCTCTCTCACACAGACACACACACTCTCACACAGACACACACACTCTCACACAGACACACACTCTCTCTCACACAGACACACACACTCTCACACAGACACACACACACACTCTCACACAGACACACACTCTCTCTCACACAGACACTCACACTCTCACACAGACACACACACTCTCACACAGACACACACTCTCTCTCACACAGACACACACACTCTCACACAGACACACACACTCTCACACAGACACACACTCACACTCTCACACAGACACACACACTCTCACACAGACACACACTCTCTCTCACACAGACACACACACTCTCACACAGACACTCACACTCTCACACAGACACACACTCACACTCTCACACAGACACTCACACTCTCACACAGACACTCACACTCTCACACAGACACACACTCACACTCTCACACAGACACACACACTCTCACACAGACACTCACACTCTCACACAGACACACACTCACACTCTCACACAGACACACACACTCTCACACAGACACACACTCACACTCTCACACAGACACACACTCACACTCTCACACAGACACACTCTCTCTCACACAGACACACACTCACACTCTCACACAGACACACTCTCTCTCACACAGACACACACTCACACTCTCACACAGACACACACTCACACTCTCACACAGACACACACTCACACTCTCACACAGACACACACACTCTCACACAGACACACACTCACACTCTCACACAGACACACACACTCTCACACAGACACACACTCACACTCTCACACAGACACACACTCACACTCTCACACAGACACACACTCACACTGTCACACAGACACACACTCACACTCTCACACAGACACACACACTCTCACACAGACACACACTCACACTCTCACACAGACACACACACTCTCACACAGACACACACACTCTCTCACAGACACACACACTCTCACACAGACACACACACTCTCACACAGACACACACTCACACTGTCACACAGACACACACTCACACTCTCACACAGACACACACACTCTCACACAGACACACACACACACTCTCACACAGACACACTCTCTCTCACACAGACACACACTCACACTCTCACACAGACACACACTCACACTCTCACACAGACACACACACTCTCACACAGACACACACTCACACTCTCACACAGACACACACACTCTCACACAGACACACACTCACACTCTCACACAGACACACACTCACACTCTCACACAGACACACACTCACACTGTCACACAGACACACACTCACACTCTCACACACTCTCTCTCACACAGACACACACTCACACTCTCACACAGACACACACTCACACTCTCACACAGACACACACACTCTCACACAGACACACACTCACACTCTCACACAGACACTCACACTCTCACACAGACACTCACACTCTCACACAGACACACACTCACACACACACACACACACCCATGCAGCAGCAGGAAGTGAAGCTCAAAGCTGCAACAGCTTGTGGAGTTCAGGTTGAAAACCAGCCGGCCAGAAACTGACCGGACGATGCTGCGCGTTGGTTTCACATGACGACAGCACACATGTGCCCAGGAATCAAACCCCAACCCAGCCTCGCGTGTACCACAACATCCGCTCTTGTACCCACAAAGGGTTTTGGTTTTTTATCTTGAAGCTAGTTTAACCTGCTGAAACAAACAAAACTACCAAAATAAAAGCACAGCATCCGTGTCACCCCCTGCAGTACTGAACTCCTCTCTCCTGCGTTTACTCAGGTACATGAGCCTTTCTGCTCAGATGAGGCGCCACCTGGGGGCGGGGCTCATCCCTCCATTCGTCACTGGATTGTTGGATTGTAGTTATGTCAAGTGGTAACGGCTCTACTTTAGATTTTATCTCCTGACCAAACGCCCAGTGTACTTCTCCCGCTCTGCTTCCTTACTGGATCTCTCTCTGACCTCTGACCTCTGTTTGGAGGAAAGGACCTGCCCCCTCTCCCCTGTCCTCCCCTTAGCTGCCTCAAACCAAACCTCAGTGTTTTTGTTCTCAGCGTTGTACTGTACTTATGTCTTGTGTGAGTGTGCACGTGCTCGTGACTCATAACTGCAGAGCAAACCTTCCTCCGGGTACAAATAAGGTAACACGAACTTCCTGCAGTTTCATTCCTGCGCTGCTGTAAATAAATCATCTCTGAGTTTTCATTTGACTTCGTTAAAATATTATGAAAAGCTCACATAAAACCACTAAAATGTGTCATAAAAAGATCAAACCTGAAACAAAACCAGCTAAATCACCTGTGATACCAACTAAACTGTATAGTAACGATAATGATAATATGTGCTTTGACATGAACCACAGTCAGCAAATGTGACATGAATTGAAAATAAATGCTGTGAAACCCAAAAGGGTTCACAAAGCTGGGCACATAAGTCTGTGTGCTGTGGGTCGGTGGTCCTCTGTGGGATGAGTTGGAGTCACAGTGGGACCGTCACTTCCTGCTCTGGGCCTTTGGCTTTGTGCTGTTTCAGTGCTGCTGCAGCTCTGATCAAACACACGAACACATTATTGTTATTAACACTGACGCTCAGACGCATGACGTAAAACAAAGTGAGAGAGACCTCCGACCGTTTCCACTGAGCGCTCTGAGCCCGGTGTTTAAATCGATCTCTGGCGCCCCCTGCTGGACATTTGTTGGAAGCAGACAAACGTCTCCTGGTTCAGACTTTTAAAGGACATTTAAAGCAGGAAAAAACAGCAAAATACACAAAATGAACGACTCAGATCTGTAATATCAACTTTAATCTTCTCTTTGTTATTGTGCTGATCAGCAGCTCTAACATGGTTATCAGCCTGCAGCCATGTGAGCATCACACAGACACACCTGTGCTGTTAGCGGACATTAGCGGAAGTGCAGGCTGTGATCACGTGACCTCGCGAGGATGGTCTGTTGATTTTGAAAATAGTGTAAATAATAAAGATGTGTGTGAGAATAAGAACAATAAAAACAAAGGAAACGATGAGGTGAGCACAAACTCAGCATCAAACATTAAAAGCTCTGATGGAAAATAATAAAACAAACTTCTTGTAATTCTTATTTGAACAGAACTGATCAGCTTAACGAAAAAACATGAAACCTGATGTTCAGTGTTTCACGTTTGTACACATTTGTCTAACAATGAAAGACCCCCGCTCGATCCCGGGAGGAGACACGAATCTGCCACATCTAACAGGGTTCACCTGCGAGGCATCACCTGCGAGGCATCACCTGTGTGGTGAGCAGTGTTGGTCAAGTTACTTGCAGCGGTCAGTGGAAGGATACGGCAGTTTCTCTGTGAGTTTCCCATCACGTCGTAGCTACTCGGTGCTTGCTCGGAAGTTTAGGGGTTTTTCGGTGTAAAAAGAAGTTTTCTTCCCACGAACAACAGACACTAATGTTTTTGTCACTTTTTATGGAATCAAACTCAAAAGTAAGGTCAGTACTTCCACGCTTTAAACGCTGCACGCTCATACTCTCTCCGCACTCGATATATGATCCACTGTTGATCTGCACACAGCTGTTGTCACGAACGTCGCACTCGCTTACGTCACTGTCATGAGACATTCTCGCAAAAAAATCACGGTTTTAGTAACGCAGTAACGCAGCGTTCCTACGGGAAAGTAACAGTAATCTAATTACTGTTTTTGCAATAGTAATCCCTTACTTTACTCGTTACTTGAAAAAGTAATCGGATTACAGTAACGCGTTACAAGTAACGCGTTACTGCCCATCTCTGGTGGCGAGTAAGCTGGCGAGGTTAGCTGAAAGCAGGCGAAGGGGAGCAAGAACAGCTGGACCAGGTGAAGCGTGAGCGACAATAATGGAGGCTGGAGAAAATGTCTGAATTAAAAGCTCCACGTTGCTGAGTAACAGAACAGCTTCGTGATGTTTCCAAGTCTGGACGAACTTCGAGGTGTGACTTTCAAAATTCAGGTTGTTTGGCAAGTCTGACTTTTTGTGCTGTTCCTGAAAATAAACACACATATGAATCACACTTGATGCTCTTTGTTTATTCGTAGTATATGTTTATAAGTTAATCAGAGATGTTTTTAATACCTCGCTCAGTCGTGGATGTTCATTGGAGAGTACAAGTCGCCTGAAACAAAGAACAGTTCAGCCGTTAAAGTCTGATCTCAGGTCTGTTTGACACAGCGTCCACACACCAGAATGACCACGGGCTGTGTTTCATCTAAACCACACGGTTAAACCATCTGACGCGTCTAGAGACCAGTTGGCATCTGGTTGCTGGAGATTGCCGGCTGTCACTGGCTGAGAATCGGTTGCAAACAGATTTATGCTTTTTCACCAAAAACCTCCTTGTGATTGCTTCGGTCACTGGCAGGTTGCTGTTGTCGTGTAGTTTGCATGCAGGAAGCTGATTTATCTGAAAATAGCTGCACTAAGTGAACATTCGAGACTAAGATGACAAAACAAACAAATAAAGAATGAATAATAAACATAAAAAAGAAAAGGTGATAAAGTAATTAACCACATTAAAAAAACTCATTATTAAAAGGGAGCTTTGTTTCTCGGCCAGAACTCACAGGAGGCGGGCACGGTGACCACTGAGTAAACCGTCTGCTGCTCTCGTTCAGCTGGACAGGCTGAGACCCGCTGAGGATGATTTTCCGCTTCAGATACAAACACAGAGAGCAGAGCAGAAGACAGAAGGCTTTATTTATATAGCGCCAAATCACAACAACAGATGGCTTAATGAGTTTTATATTGTACCAATAATACAAAAAGGTGCCAGAGCAGCTTTGCATAATTCATAGTCCAAAATAATCCTTCTGTATCTCACACTGGGCCTTAGAGCAGCGCCTCAGTCATCCTCCGTGGACGATCCATCGTCCAGTTTGTATTTCTGCTAAAAAACGATGAAACCTTCAATAATTGGTGACTCGTTTGACGTTTGTGATATTTTATTTAGTCACGATTTGACTGGACTTTTGCTGCGTATTGACATCAGGTGGTTAATCTTATAAATATTTGGGCCTTGAGATTGTGATTTTATAAACTTCTGAATAATTTTTCTAATACATTGTCAGGGGGCTGCGTCTGTGTCCCAGCATTTTTTGAGTTATTTTGGTGTTTTGATTGTTTATTATATACACAGATAATGTTAGCTTATGTTTCATCTGTCTCTGTGTTTATGAGTCTTTTCCTTTGTTCTGTGTTAGTCTGTCTTGTCCTCTTTGTCTAACATTTAGTTATTCCTGTGCGCTCGTCTCCTTTATCTGTTCCCGTGTGTCTCTCCTTGTTCCGTGTCTCCCCAGTCTGTCGTGTGTTTCATGTCTGTGTCCACGTTGTCGAGCTCGTGTTGCCATGTCCATGTTTCCTGTTTAGTTTTTTTATTTTGAGGCTCTGCCGTTTTCATGTTCAGTGTGTTTAGTTTTACTTCCCCTGTGGCGTCATGTTTGTCAGCTGTGGTTCTCAGGTGTTTCCACTTCCATCATTACCCTTCTGTGTATTTAAGTCCTCTTTCTCACTCTGTTCAGTGTCAGGTTGTCTGTTTGTCTGGTATCATGTACTTTAAGTCTCAGGATTACTTTCGTGCTTCGGTTCATGTTCATTTTCACAGTTTTCGCATGCACCTGTTCTCATTCATGTGAGAGCTCTCTTCACTCTCTTCACTCTCTTCACTCTCGTCACTCTCGTCACTCTGATCCTGAGGCTCTCTGGTTGGATACGTCCTCCCCGTGCGGTTTAGTGCACCCTCCGCCCTGCAGGTGAGCTCCTCCTCCTCCAGGTACGGCACACAGCTGGTCACATGGTACGGGCTGGACTGTGAGGACTTAGTTTATCCCAGTTTAGATTTTCATTTAGTTTTTTCCCAGCTCGCCTTGCCTTGTTTTCTGTTTGATATCAGCCTTAATGAACGGCTCGCTTTTCTGTTATACTTCGTTTTCTCTCCCGTGTCTGCTTTTGGGTCCACGCCACAACACCCCGGCTGCTCAGCCATGACAGAACATCCTGATTCCAGACTGTTTCCCAATGTTGAAGGCTCAGAATCTACTCAGTGCGTCGCTACATCTCCAGGATCTGCATCTAAAAGTACAGTCTCACAGTCTGCCTGTGAAAGGCTTGTACTCTCTGTTCGCGGGTTAATAGACCTCAGAATGGAAATGTTAGTCCAGAACTCTTGTTGCAATTCATACGACCGGAATCTCTGACAAGACGGCTTAACAACTGCATAACAACTCGTGTTGTTGAGCCAGCCATGACCATTTCTGTTGATTCCTTATGTGAGTTAAGTTATAGACTTGTGTACAGAGTTTACTGAGCTGGAGGCCTCAGTAAACTCTGGACCCTTGGGAGTAACTGAGCTGGGGCTCTGGAGAGCCGTCCAGCATCCTGCCATGCCGCTGGCTCAACCACGGCTTCACGTCGTCATCTACAGCCCCACCACCTCTTCAACGTTCTGTAGCTACCCACGCTGCCCTCAGTTCAACCGCCTGCAGCTGCCACGCCACTACCTGCTCAACTGGTTATGGTTTCCATTCCACCATCTGGCCTTGCCGTGTCCCAGCCAGAGGTCAACGCTTTGCCAGATACTGCTCATTCTGAGGTCAACGCGTTGTCTGGACTTGCCACTGCCAACACATGTCCAGCATACCAGGCATCCTCCAAGATCTGTCCGGCGCCCACCAAGCCGCCAGAGGATCTTTATTTTGGGTCCACGCCACAACACTCAGCCTCAGCCGTGACATAAAAACTGGCTGATGATGTTTCTAAGTGATGTAAGGTTTCAGCCTGCGGTGTTATGGTCATAACTTAATAACATTTACTTATTTTAATATTTGTGCTGCTTCTCTAATAATACAAACACTGCTTATGAGTTGTTTCGTTCCAATCAATGAATGAACTTCAGTCAGTCAGTGCAGAGCAGTTAAAAGGAGCTCCACACATCCAGCTACAACTATTAAACATTTCCAAAACAAAAATGCAAGTAAGCAAAACTCGACTCAAAACGTTTTTGAAAAATAAAAATAAATAAATAATAATATTATATTGAATACTAATAAAAAAAAATATATGAAAAACATGGAATCAAATTAAATCAAGAGTCAAACAATTTAATTAGTAAATATGTTGTCTGTGTTAGACCTGCGACAGACTGCTCCGGCCCCTCGATCAAGACGAGGATAAGTGGAAGAGGATGGATGAAAAACACTCACAGGAAGTGGAGTCCCTCCCATCTGCAAACATTTGGTTTAAACTGAATAACACTGATAAGATACGAGGGCTGTGATGCATGTAGCGGGCCTCATCCTCAGACTGACTGCACACGGAGAGTAAAACAGGAAGTTCTGAGAAAACTGTCACCTCTAAACTAAGTGTTTCCTGTCACGTAGACAAAGACGAAGCAGAGAAACAGAGACCACTTCCAAACTGGTTTTGCACCTTTTACTTTTACTTATATTTTATGTGTTTTTACAGATGTTGATCTGCTGATGGAGCACTCACTGTGTTTGGACCCGAGTGATCCCGATCTGCTCGGCTGCAGTTTAAAATACCTTTGAATGTTTCTGAATCCTCCACGTTTTCATTATTTCCAGGTCAACGTGGAAATGCGAGGGTCAGACTGGGACATTAATGGGACTGTTTTAAAATGAAGGCGTGTTTCCAACTATGGAGCAACATTATGGAATCATGAAGTGAAAGCTTGCATGAGGCACATGAACGGTTTCAGTTCATATAAAGAAAACAGCATCACAGTCTGAGTCACATGTTTCCATTTATCAGGTTTTTTCGTTTGTTGTGTTTGTTTTATGATGCGTGCTGATGTGCACAGGAACATTTCCGTGTATGCAGAGAGACATTCTGTTAGTACACATATACGCACAAACAGCAGCTTCATGGGATTTACCTAGGTCCAAGTCTGGAAATCATTTTCATTTTATATTCAAACTCTGGGCTTTTGCTCGTTTCAAGCTCTGGGACTGCAGTAGCGTAGCTTTGCATCACCAAGGCAGAATAAACACAGAGCAAAACTTAACTTTAAATGTTCTTATTGGAAATTTGTGGTTAAATATACTTTTTTTGTTTGTTTCTGTCTGTCCCGTTTGGCTCTTTTGCCATCAGAATTATTGTCTAAAGGTGAAGAAAGATGCCCAATGGATTTACTTTACCAAATGGACCATCCCAGCCTTGCCGTAATGGTCTATTTGATTCACCTTTTATTGTTTATTTCAGTTATTTTTTATTTTCACTTGCTAGATACGGGACAGACTTGACTGAGGAAAAGAAAAGGGAGAAAGGAAGAGGGGGAAAAACATCGGAGAAGAGGGACGGGGATAAAGGGCAAAAACACAAAAAACAACTAAATAAGCAGACAAAAAATCCATCTATCAATCACCTGGATCACCTGTTGAGAAAGAAAAAAAGAAAACAAGCAGAAGAAAACGAGAGCAATACAATAAACAACATCACGATGATCTATGTGAATATAACAGTAAATACTAAATGTTAAACATTATTGTGCAGCACGTAAGATCGACAGCACACAGTGTGCTTTGAGGTAGGAGCCAAAAAGGGTGTAGTTTGTGTGTGTGAGCACCCGTGTGTACACCTGTGAGCATGGACGCGCTTGTTTTTAAAAGGTTCCTTCATGTAATGATCTGCTAGAGGGTGTGGGGGGGCCACAGCCCCGTCCTCCAGGGCATGAAGCAGGTATGGAGGAGATCAAGACTCCAGACATCCAGAGGCCCCCAGAACACAAGAGACCAAGGAAGACCAACAGAGGGGCAGCCGCGCCACTGTCCCAGAAAGAGCTGAGGAGAGTCCCAGATGAGGAGTCACTCAGCAGCCGCGGAGTAGAAGCCAGGGGGGGTTGCAGTGACGTGCCCGTGAACTCCGCCGGCAGCCAGCTGCGCCAGAGTGACCGAGCCCCAGGCCGAGAGGCCGAGGGCACCCCACCCCCGAAGTGGCCCGAGCGAGCCCCAGGCTCCGATAAGCAGCCACCAGGAGTGAGCCGGTGTGTACCTGGACGCCCATCCCCGGACACAAAGAACCACCAACGCACCGATGTCTGAGGGAGTCCGCCACTGGCAGGGGAAGTGGTGGGGGGAGATAAGCCTCCATACCTTGGAGGGCCTGAGATGTCCCCAGAGAGGTGGCGTCTGATACCCAACCTGACATATAGACACAGACATACAGGCACACACAGATACAAACATCCATTCCCACCCTCATGCTCTCATATGCACTTACTCCACACTCAACCAACGTGGAGACAGACATAGAGAGACACTGTACACACGATCACACTCCCCAAGCGTACTCTACGAACCGGGTCTAGGTACCCTTGCCCCTAGAGGGGGGAACTGCACCCAGACCCAGGTGGTGTTACCCTTTTCCCTGCGGTGGGGAGAAGCAGACCGCCCCGACTCCGCAGCAGCAGGGAGGCCCCACATTCCAGACCCCAATCGGACGGCCAACTCCTCCTCCCAGCCCCCCTGCTCCAGCAGGTCGTAGAGAACGGGGGTGTGTGAAGACTCCAAACCTCCCTCCGCCTGCTCATATGTAGTGTTGATGCATGTGTGTTCTAAGGTGCATTTAAAACCCAGGAGGGCATGGAGCTACCTGCCAGAGAGCAGCAGGTAAGCGCATAGCCCCTCCTGATAGCCCTCAGTGTCTACGTGTATTTAAAATTGAGAGGTGGGCAACGACACCAGGGGTGAGGTGTACACCCTGATGGTCTTTTGGAATCTGTGTAGCGTGCCCACCCCCAAGATCCTATATGTATGTGTAATGAGAGTGTGAGTAATGTGAGTGTCTAAGTTGTGAGATAAAATTCTGGCACAGGCAGCCAGAAGGGGACAGAGGGGGGGTGCCTCCCCTGCACCCTGGTGACACACCTTTACCCCAAGGCCCTGCATGTGTGGGTGATTGTGGTGGAGCGGGAAGAGGGAGGCAGCTGGAGATGGGGAGGGAAGGAAGGGAGGGGCAAGTGACCCCTCCCTGGGGCCAGCTCCCCCGCTGACCCCAGTAGGCACTCCCATACTCCGCGACCCGCCAGGGAAAGGGGGCCCAGGCCCATCCGGACCGGGGCCCAGTACAGCAGCGCCGCCCGGCCCCACAGAGCCCGGGACAGTCCATCCAACCCCACCACAGAGAAAACTGCACCCACCCCGTCATCCACTCATCTTCCAGACTACACAAGACAATAGACGCCCAGGCTGAGATCTTCCTCCACCTCTCCTGTATCTCCCCCTCCTGCAGAGTGAGTGGTGAAATTTGAAGAAACCACCGCAGTGGGTTTATGTCCAAACCTGAAGTCAAACTAGGGTTGGGAGAAAGAGAAAGAGCAGCAGGGCATGCAGGGGGAGCACACTGCCCCCAGGTGGCAGAAATGTAATCAGTCAACATTTGAGGACTTTAATTTCAAACAAACGATGCTTCTAACCTGCCGACTGTTGACCTCACCCGTCTGCTCGTCAGCTTTTCAGCACGTTCTCTTGTTACTAAATATTATCGATTTGATCTAAAATACAAACTGTAATATTCTACTATTAATCGTTTTATCTTTACTTACAATCAGGATGTAGAATCCTGAGGACAGAACACAGGATCCAGTTCATTACATAAAATATTAAAAATAAAACAGTAGTTAAAATAATCTAAAATTTTACTAAGAAAGGAAAGAAACATGAAATAATACAACATTGTGAGATTGCAGAGTGCAGGGATGACATGCGCACGTTCAGCATGTTACTCGTGTATTTCTTGGAGTATTTCTACACTATTGTACTTGTACACGAGTACACGGTGTGAATACTTTCATCCAAACATGTTGAGCTGATTTTATTTCTGCAGCTCAGACCTGAGCTCCTCTTCACGGTTTCAGTCGTGCAAACACAGCAAAGTTCAGATCACATGGAAGCTTGACGGGGTATAAATAGAGAAACGGAAAATCATGAGCGACGTTCTGGGAGGGACTGACTCACACACACACGCACACACACACACTCACACACAGCCGTCCTGTTTCTTTGTCTTATCTGGTCGGATCATGGACGCCCGGCTGCTCTGCAGCACTCTGACCCTGCTGCTGTCCGTCACACGAGGTGAGCTGATTTATGCACGTGCACGTTGTCTTAATGTGCCAGGATGTGATGTCATTTCTGTGCTTTAATACAGACAGAAGCATCCTCACAGATTCTTTCAGAGAAACGGCAGAACTTTAGAAAAGTGATGAGAAGTTTAAAAATGAGCCAAATGTATAATAAGTGTGCTTTATTTGCCATTTGTGCGTCTGTTGTGTCTCTGAATCACATCAGTGCTTCACAAACTGCCTCAAACTTGTATTTGTAATGACCACCAGGGGGCGACTGCTCCGGTTCTAAGAAGTCTGATTACAGGTCTGTGAGTCAGCTGATCTCTGTGAGCTTTCAGACGGTTTTTGTTTTCAGGTCTTATTAAGTAAAATAATGATGTTAGATTATTGTGACAAAGGAGGGTAACGCACAATGATCCACAGTGATTCAGGTTTAAGGAAGAGCTGCAGGGAGCTTTTGTATCCTTGTTTCCAGACGGTGAGTGGGCGTGGTCACGACTCTGCACACTCATAGGCCAGTCACCATGAATCATTGTGCTGTTGGTCATTTTGCTAACAGCATTACAGAGTTCAGGGACTCCAACAGCTCATTGAGCACTGATACCCTGCTGCAGCTACAGCACCAGCTAGTGGTAGGTGGCTGCATAACAGCTGGTGACATCAGCAAACAATGAAGTTTAAGCTTCTTCTGGGGCTGTCCAGCAACAACAGCAACATTCTGCTACTTATAACAGATTTTTACTTGAACTACTGTTTTTTCCCATCAGCCCTCAGCTCTGCAGAAGACGGCTGGTTTGTGAAGGCTCAGCCGGAGGTACGAGGCATCGAGGGCTACCCGGTGGTGCTGCCGTGCACCTTCGGCCATCCGCAGCACTCCCAGCATTCCTCCCTGCAGGTCGTGTGGCGTCTGGGCCACGGGCAGGGAGCCACCGTCCTGTACCGCTGCACCAGCCGGTCCGGAGCCCCCACCTGTGAGCCGGGGCCGAAGCAGGACCAGCGCTATCGGCTGGAGGGAAACCCGAGGGAGCACGACCTGTCGCTGCGCATCAGTAACACCATCCTGCAGGATAATGGACGCTACTACTGCCGAGTGGAGGTTCAAGGACGAGAACACATCAGCTTCGAGGACAAGATGGGGACCAGACTGAGAGTGGAAGGTACCGCCCAAATCACTCTGCCCACAGCTGACCCAGAAACAGTCCAGCACTTGTTCTTCAGCAGCTTGGTGTAGTGAAGCTTTTTGAAACACAGTCGCTGATTTTAAGGGTGGATTTTCTATTGCAACAGTTAGCTCGCAGCTAGAACCTTTAATCTAGTAGGATTAAGATGCATGAAGGCTTCCACAGCATCTGACTCCTCTTCCTCCTCCTCCAGCTCCTCCAAAGATCCTGGGCCTGTCGGTGGAGGGCACTGAGCAGTCCGGGTACAGAGCGCTGTGTCGGGTCCAGGGCTCCCCGCTGCCGGACGTCCAGTGGCTCGGCCCGGACGACCTGCTGGAGGGCTCTCTGCTCAGGCCGCTGGCTCAAGGCTCCACCGGCCACTACCACACCGTCAGCCAGCTGAGAGACGTGGAGCCAGGCCAACAGTACACCTGCAGCGCCTCCAACCCACTGGGTAAAGAGCAGGCCACCCTGTATGTCCTGCCCCCCCAGCCCCCTCTCTCTCTGGCCGGGGCTTCACCTCCTCTCCTGCTCCTCCTGTCAGTGTCTCTGGGGGCAAAAGTCCTCCTGCTGGTGGGGATGGGGGTGTGGATGGTGCAGGGCGGAGCTCTGCAGGGGCTCAGCTGCTGGAGGAAATGACTGATGCCAGTCATATAATCATGGTAAAAATATATGTAATCATTGAGTTAGAACAGTATGATCTAGAAGCTGATCAAACAGTAAACATCATAAACATGTCTTCATGCTGATGAGACAATTACATGCCTCACTGCTGAGGTCATAAACGTAAAAAGATCTTCTGTGTATGATTCCTGCTTCGAGCTGATTGGGTGAACATGACGCTGAGGAGTCCTCAGCTGTCGCATCATCACGGATCATAATCGCCTCACAGATCTGCGCCATGGAGCAAAAATGGGTGTGGTGTGCCTAATAAAGTGGCGGCTGAGAGTACATCGAAATGAAGTTGACTTATTTGCTCATCATTAGCCACATTTGATGTGCATTTACTGAAAGTTTCTTTATTTAAGCAATAAAATCCACTAGAATTAAGTAGAATGAGAATTGTTTACTTTGTTTTTGCTTTAATTACCAAATGATTTCAGGTTTTTACAGCAAACTTAAGGAAATAAAGTCTGAAACAACTGATGAATAAAGATGCACATCATCTGCAAACTTAATATTTGTTGAAATTTGCTCATTAATGTTGTTGTTGGACATTAAATCCATTTAACAGTAAAGTTACTAAAGTCTTTAAATTGTTAGCCTGACAATAAAGAACATTTAGAGTTTAAAGGTGTAAAGATGTGAATCGTTTTGGACGTTTCTGTACTGGGAACAAATAAAAGACACCAACAGCGTCCAGTTTGTCACAGCAAAACAGATTTATTGATGTGTCACTGAGTCCATGATTGACTGGAATAATCATTTTTATAATAAAACTGGTGCATAGATGATTCTGACCAATCAGACTGCAGATTCAACAGTTCAACATGCAAACTCCGCTGAGTCCACTTCAAACCGGTAAATAATATAAAGCATCAGGATGACGAGGTTACCTGTAAACTTGTCATTCAGCTCGGTTTAGGAATCCTTAAAGAATAAAATCACACTTGAATTTACATCTTCAGTTATTATAGAAAAGTATTCTATCAGCAGCAGGACGGCTCTGATCGTTTATCCCAGAAACCGTAATCTAAGAGCAAACAGTAAATATGAGTTAGCATCACTCTGCTGGAGCTTCTGCAGAGCTGAATATTACAAACACACGAAGCTCAAACACTTTAAATAGTGACAAATAACAGTTCACACTCTTCTCAGACGATTACAATCAAACAGGAAACCAGTGATGCTGCATACTGGTTTCCAACGATCGTAACATTTCCCAGTCAGATCAGCAGGAACATCATCTGCAAAGTGAAACTTTCTTAAATGCTTAGTTACAGATTTGCTTCGGTTTTCAGGACAAAGATGCTGCTGGTTGTTGTTCAGGTGTCTCACCAAGCAGAGCGTGTGCGGTGACGAAACCCTCAGACTAAACTAGAGCCATAAAATATTCATGTGACTGGCAGCTACAGCATGCTTATATGTGAACAGGATGTGTAGTGAAGCTAACGACAGTGCAGAGCTGCAGAGTTCCTGTCCTATATGGGGAAGAGCTCCGGCTCCTTGTAGCAGATATAATGAGCATCCATGCAGCAATCGTCGTCGCTCCACTCAAAGCCCGTGCCGTTTCCCAGACTCATGATGGTGCACTGGCCTTCCTCCACCCCACCGGGCTCACCGTCACCCCAGGTGGTGCTGTTGACGCTGTCCCCGTTCACCCAGAACCACTCCCCGTTCAGCGAGCTGCGCCGCATGCCGATCCACACCTCTTGTACAGTGTTGTTAGTTAAAGACCTGTTCTGGTTAAGTTTGCCATAGATCTGTTTCTGGAGGTCGGTGCTTGGCAGGCAGAGCAGCTCTAGGTTGCGTTCAGCGCAGGTTTTAAAAGATTCACGCCAGTCGCTGGGTTGTTCTTCCAAGTCTAGAACCTCGGGGGTCACGGCGCAGCCCCTGAAATCTGTTCGGGAAGAAGAAGAAGAAAAGGCTGAAATCAGAGGTTTCACAAGACTAAACATTAAAGCAAACGTCCGAGGCGTAAAGTTGTTTAGAGTTTAGGGTGCAGTCGTTCACATTTATTGGAAGGAAGCAGCTAAAGAGTCGACGCTTGCTTTTTTCCTGGGCTCCTGTTTGCTCTCATCGGTTTCTTTCTTTAAATCTGTTCTAGTTTGTATTTCAGTTGTTGTTGTTATCGCAGCTCCATCACTGCTCTGTGCGTCTGACGTTTCTGTGTTTCCATTCTTGAGTCCCATTTCTCCACTTATATAACCCGCGCGTCTCAAAGTTTAGCTTCACAAAGGTAAACATTTCTGTATTCTTTATTTATTTCTGCTTTATTTTGCTGATTATGGCTCACAGGTGTGAGCTGCAGCGGCGATCGTGGCTCAAGAGTTGGGAGTTCGTCTTGTAATCTGAAGGTTGCCGGTTCGAGCCCCGGCTTGGACAGTCTCGGTCGTTGTGTCCTTGGGCAAGACGCTTCACCCGTTGCCTACTGGTGGTGGTCAGAGGGCCCGGTGGCGCCAGTGTCCGGCAGCCTCGCCTCTGTCAGTGCGCCCCAGGGCGGCTGTGGCTACAATGTAGCTGCCATATGGGTGGATGACTGGATGTGTAAAGCGCTTTGGGGTCCTTAGGACCAAGTAAAGCGCTATACAAATACAGGCCATTTACCATTTTCACTATTTATCCTTCTAGTTCAGGCCTCACAACCGTGAGGAACACTCCTGTCCAGACGAAGATCGCCGACAGGCTCCACGGGGAGGGTGGAGTCAGGCTGGCTGTGCTGACAGTGCAGCATATTAATGGAAGGTAAACGGGAATGACGCCTGCAGCTCTGCAAAACGTGGGAGATCTTCGTGTGGAGTGCACCGAGGCTGGTGTCCGAGCATCAGGAGCCACCTCACAGAGACGTCTTCAGCGCTCCTACTATCAAAGCACTCCTGAACCCACGACAGCATCAGAGACATCTTATCTGGACTAAAGAGGGAAAGAACTGGACTGTTGCTCTGTCCAAGTTGTCTTGGAAATGAAAGGCAGCATCAGGCTCCTGGACTCTTGACGAGCAGACACTTAGATGCTCGAGTCTGCGGTCGGTGATGATTCGGGGCTGTGTGCCATCTGCTGACGAACTTTAAGGACTTAGCACCCGCCCACAGCTCACCTGACCTGACACCCCACAGCAAATCAGTGGGAGAGGCCAAACATCTGACCCACCAATCCAAGCTGAAGGTCTGTAAGCAGCTGTGCTTCAGTGAGACCTCAGCAGGACAAGCTGAGCCCCCCACGACTCGCCAAAGTGCTGAGCGCTCAGGTGAGCACGCTTCAGAGGCTGGACGTTTCTGTACTGAGAGTCCTGCGGCTGATCTCGTCTGATTTTAATGACGTATGAGACGTAATCATCACAATAAAAGTCTGCATTAAATTACAAACCAAACTTTTTTCATGATCTTTGTTTTTTTAGATGCACGGGTACATATGACGGTGTCCTGCACACAGTGGATATTATCACTAACTGTGGAAATCAGCAGCAGTTCCTCACCTGGGCTTGAACTGACGACAGGTGCCTGGTTCCCAAACAAAGTGCTTCCATTGTTCCCACTAAAGTAGACGGCCATTTTGGAGGAAGTGTGCCAGATGACAGTTTTACGCAAACTCAGAGGAACTTGTATCGAGCTGTAATTAGTCCCCTCCAGTTTCCTCCAGTCTGCACTTGATATGTGGTCATTTCCAACACGAACCCCGTCGGTGACGTTACTGCTGACCACGATCACGGCGTAGTTCTTGGAGATCGTGGGGAATGCTGTGACCACAAAGCAGCAGGCAAAGTTTGCTGTTGGGATCAGAGGGAGGAGTAACCCCGGCCGGTAGAGGATGGCTGTGCCGGCTACATCATACGTCAGTGAGCTTGAGGCGTAGGGCGTGACGCTGGTGGAACCGTTCTGTGCCAAAAGTACCCTCGTCTCTCCCTCAGCATCCTGGGCCAGAAATGGAGGAACTAAGTACTTCAGCGTCCTGCCTGGGGCTGGCGGCAGAATGGTGTACAGCAGCCCGCACCTGCAGCTGCGCTGGACGGCGCAGGGGTGGCCAAAGAGGACGGCCACTGGCTTTTCAGCCGTCACGTTTTTAAACCCTGCACTCTCATCCAACCAGATCTGAGCAACCTGGCCTGACTGGAGGGAAACTTCTTGCGTCTTTAATCCTCCGACGTTCACGTTGTTTTGCTGCTGAACACCGTTGACGATGATGATTCTGAACAGGCCTTGCTCCGTCACCGTCTGCACAACTAAGTCCTGAAAATTATTTGTGCCGGGAATTGTGGGTATTGGTGGGATGAGGTACGTTGTGCCGAGTTTGTCTGTAGGTATGACGACAGCAGTCTGCAGACTGTCTTCTTTACGGCTGATGGCTTGAACGGTGATATCTTTGTTGCTGTCAATGGTCAGAGTTTTGCTGGAGATGTTTTGCTTCCCGAGTTCCAGCGTTGCATTCGCGGTGAAATTCCAAACATCTCCAGCGTCCAGGTCCTGTTGCTTAGGATTGCCGTACTCTTGAACTTGGACTGTTGTCCTGTTTTTCAAAGCAGTGATTATGACCATGTTTGTGGGCGGGCTGGGGTAGTAGCTGGCGATGTTCTCCGGAAACACAACGATAAAGTTTTGGCCAACGGTGTCGTAAGGCACAGGGCCCGTGGACTCTGGTGAAAGAAAACACAGTAGCTGTTTAATGAGGAAGAAACAGAACCGTCTTTGTCCTTCCTTTCTACCACATTTTCAGGAATTCTGGTGAAAATTATTCCAAATAAAAAGAGAATTCTGGATGATTTAGCAGAAATACTCTGAAAATCAAAAACCCTGCCTGATTTAAATTTGGCTTGATCTATCCCAGCATCCTCCTCTGTCAGACCAACCCTCTGCATCACCTCTTTCCTCCTGCCTGCAGCTCCATCTTTATCCTCCACCCTCAAACCATCTCGTCCCTCTGACTCATTTCTGATCCTGTCCTTCCCGCTCATGAACATCGAGCCCCGTGTCTTTGTCATCGTGCTACGACGTTTGTCTCCATGCATCACAGCAGGTCTCACTGACTCACAGAATAAACTGTGCAGGTGATCGAGTGGGCAGCCAAATGTAAATGACATCAAAAACATGTAAAAACACAGACAAAAGATCACAGATTGCAGACTGTATATTAAAGATGGCCGTGGCCGGCCTTTGACACCTTTTGGCCATCACCATTTTTGCTTTTAAACCACAGCTGATTATCATATTGAATAGCAGCTAAGCTTGAAAACTTCAGTCAGGTGATCATTTCTATAGCAACAAGCAGACTACAGACTGAACGTACCCATCGCCGCCTCAGAGGAAGTGTCCATGCCACTGAAACAGAGCCCTTCACTTCATTGGCTGGTTTGAGCAGCAGGTGGGTGGAGCTTCTGTTTATTTTCATAAAGACCAAAGAGCAGAAAAGCTGAAGGCTAACAGGGATGACGTTACACTGACACCCTGATTTTAAGCCGCGTTGAAGCTCGAGCGATACGTTTAAGCCGAGCACAGAAACACGCTCGGCGGGTACACTGATCAGCTGAGCAGGAATAGAAAAGCCCCCCTCTGTTGTTATGAAGACGCAGCATCTGCAGCCCCTTTTCCATTAGTACCTGCTCGGGTCGACTGCTTTTCCTTTGCAACCCACCACTACCTTGTGTACATGCTTGTCGTCATAGAAACATGTCTGCGATGTCATTATTATGTGACACAAGCACTACAGCAAAGGTGGAGGTCGAAGCGAACGTAAACCCGCCGCTCGGTCTGTGGCTTTCCTCACACTCGTTGTTTGTCAGCCATTTCCTTCGTTCCCGAGTTTCATAAATGGCAGCTTTGATTTTGGTGAACGAGATGCTACCGACCAGCCAATCGGTGGCGTGCAGTCTGACGACGTCACATGTTAGTACGTGTTTGGATGGCTTGGAGCCCCGGCTGAGCAGGTGCTAAAATAGTACCGGGTACTGTGACCTAATGGGAAACCCTGGAAACCGGGGCGAGTGGTCCGAGGAGGTACTGATGCAGGGGTGGGCAACTCCAGGCCCAGAGGGCCGGTGTCCCTGCAGGTTTTAGATGTGTCCTTGAACCAACACAGCTGATTTAAATGGCTAAATTAGCTCCTCAACATGTCCTGAAGTTCTCCAGAGGCCTGGGGTCCGTTCTTCGTACCTCGCTTACTCCATCCAAGATCAAATCATCGCGCCAACTTTGAGCTCGCTATTCCGGTTCTCCGAACACACCTGTTGTTGACGATTAGTACAGCTGGATGAAGTAATGTGAGATCACTGGGTGGCTTAAAAGGGGCTACGCGTCGATAGTAGAAACATTGATCGGCAACCCTTTGATTGGTCGGCGAAAATGTCGAAGGAGCGCGCTCAGTATTTTTCGGCAGCAGAGCAAGAACTCTTGATTGAGGGATTTCAGGAGTTTCAGAGTTTAATTAAAACGCAAGGGAACACTGCAAAGGCTGCAAAAGCAAGGAGAGAGGGCTGGCAGAAAGTTGCTGACAAATTAAACTCGTAAGTAATTTAATAATAATAATAATAATGGATTGGATTTATATAGCGCTTTTCAAGGCACCCAAAGCGCTTTACAATGCCACTATTCATTCACTCTCGCATTCACACACTGGTGGAGGCAGCTACAGGTGTAGCCACAGCTGCCCTGGGGCAGACTGACAGAAGCGAGGCTGCCATATCGCGCCATCGGCCCCTCTGGCCAACACCAGTAGGCGGTAGGGTAAATTTATTATATTATATTACATTATATCCTCTTTCACATTAGAGCCACAACAGGACCCACTAGAACATGGGAACAAGTAAAAGTGAAATATAAGAATATTCTACAGAATGGTAATATTTATCACTTATATTGCTTTTAGTCTCTTGAAAAGAGACCCTGGAATAATCTGTTTGTTTGTTTAACAGCAACCAAGAAAAGGGCAGAGCAAAAAAAGACAGGTGGTGGTCCTGCACCCCCTGGTCAACAAGTTGGTTAAGTAAATAATACCCTCACGGGAAAATCGATATCTCTCTATGAGCACACTGTCGCGCTGAGCTAAAGGATCCTGTCTATCCCGCAATATACGCTGAATTCTGAAAACTCTCCTTATCAATCTTGCACCTTCCGCAATGGGTTGCTCGCGTACAAACGGACAGGACATGGCTGCGACAGACTTCCCAAATCCACCTTCGCTTTTATAGCCGTGGTCTCTCATCTTGATTACACGAAGTAATTTACTATTACTACTCTAAAATATGAATTACATCTGACATAATCAAATACATGGAATAGAATGATTAATAGTACATTTCCCTTTTTTTAGGAAATGACCTGTATGTATCTGTATGAAATCAATAAAAGAATCAAATACTGCATTATCTTTAGTTACACTGATAATATTTATTTATGGAAAAACAGTGGAAAAATATCGCTGTTGCTTTGGTGTAAATGTAGCAGACATACCTGAGTGGCCGCGATCTAATCCTGTTTACATGAAGTAAGCCTGCTCCCAAGCAGGTTTACGCTTACGGATCTGTTGCTATGACAGCAAGTCCCGGATGAGCTTCGGAGAACCGAACGATCCAAGATCACGCGAAATCGTCAACAATCAAATCCAGCTAACTTACTTAGCGAGGTACGAAGAACGGACCCCTGGTAATGAACTAATCATGTGATTCATGTGTGTTGACCCAAGGTGAGATCTAAAACCTGCAGGACACCGGCCCTCGGGGCCTGGAATTGCCCACCCCTGTACTAATGGAAAAGGAGCTTATGTTTCACATCGGGCTGTAAACGTGTTTATTTCTGATGGTCATGTTAGCAGTGGCATCTACGCCGAAGTCTCTGGTGGACAGTCGGGGAACTGCAGGTTCACAGTTGGATTATCAGTGTTGCAGATTATATTGGAGAATAAAATGAGGCCACAGGGTTCCAACAAGCTGCAGTTTGTTAGTAAAGATGGGTTAATGACAATAATGTCAAAATTAAATATCAGTAATGAATGTTCGGTTTGAGTTTTGAATTCTTATTATAATTTGGATCCTAAAGCTCTTTTGTAGTGAGCAGGTGGGAGGAGTGATACTCTTCATACACAGTCTGTAATATTTCACATGTAGCATCTATGACCCCAAACTGCAGGTGACCCAAAAGAAGCCCAGGTGTGCTGATCGTCGGGTTTACCTGAGCTCCTCGCTCCCAGCAGCAGGAGGAGGACCAAAGGATACATGATGGAGGAAAAACACCAACGTCTCCCTGCGACGTACAAACACACGTAAAGAAACAAAGGATCACATGAGGTTAATGTCCTGGTGCTGCTTAACTTTGAGTTCAAAATCATCTGAGATATGACGTCACATTTACCTCAGTTTATCATCAAATTACAAAAGTGGCTTTGTGTGCGTTTAATATGAAGCTTCTGTCGACACAAAGGAAAAAATATCAGGAAACACTGAAAAACTGCAAACACAAATTTATCTGATGTTCGAGAGAGTCGCGTTCACGTCATTGTTTGAGTGGTTTTCAAACTCAAACATGTTTAATGCTTAAATAATAAATCAGAAAATAGATCACATGCAATAAACTCAAATATTTTAAAGGTACAAAAACATTTTATCAAAATACAAATGTATGAAAAATAAAACCAGGCCAAACTAATGTTCAATCAAATCTGAAGAAGCTGAACAAACATTTAGCGTGAAACAACAAACGGCTCTGTGATCGATCGAGCTGCAAACTTTGGAAACGGGTCAAAATCAGAATTTGTGCCTTTGAGGAGAAACCCGAGTCTTACCTGCCGGTCTGCGGTCAGCGGCTGACTGTGGGGAGTTTTCCACAGTCACCTTCTTTCCTCTCCTTCAGGTATGGAAACGATCATTTGTGAGTCAAACTCGCAGTGATTTGGAAGACATTTGCATGCCATGCACATCAGTGCAGGTGTGGCTGGGGCCTCGCGACTGTTCGAGCTCCTGCAGCTAAAAGCACCAAATCGATCTGTCAGAGCTTCGATTCATCTTTGATCCTGTCGTCACATCTGAACTGTTTAAATGTCTCATTTTGTACTTGGTGTGGTCGTTCGGAGAGACAGAAGAGAAGCCGTCAGCTGTTAAAGCCTGGATGATATTTTCTGTGGTCAGAAACGTCCAACCACGAACTGACCTCGGCTTCCTCAAACACTGCGAGTCATTCTGCTCGGGACAGTCGGCGTGCACATTAAACACACGTGCTTTCCTCTGATCAGCTGATGACAATAACAATAACAATAACAGTGCTCAGCTCTTTCTTTTAGAAACTCTGCTTCTACACGCTTCCAGCAGCAGAAAGGGACGCAGAGCTTCAGCTATCAGAGTGCAGGTCACCTCCTGTCAAACGCTCTTCCTCTCCACCTTCATCAGGCGCTTCTGTGGACTCGATCCCTCCCGCGGGGATAATCAAGTCAAACAGTAATTAATGGACGAGGTTATTTTAGGGAAACAAAGGTCTTTGGGAGGAACTGGGGACATATTTTAAAATCAGTGACTTTTTTTAACATTTTCTGATGAGAATAGAAAAATCCAGAAAATGTATTATTTTGTCCTGTTATCTGTTCTCATGTGTCCACCCGTCTGTGCCTTTCTTTCCTCTTTAACAGACACTCACAGCTCCCCAAATTAAACCTGGGGTCTGGGTTTCTCTGCGCGTGTTTTCCATGCAGCTCTTTGTTATCCAACACATGCAGCTGTGTGTAACAGTGATGGCGGGTGTGGCTGTGAGCAGTGTTGTTGCTGCAGGTCGTGCAGGGTCTGCTTCCTGATCTCATCTGCAGTCAGTTTGAAAGTCAAATGAGGCTGAGCTCGCTCTGAGCCGTGTTTTACAGTCAGTGTCCATTTAAATGATCCCTGTAACCTGTTTAAAGTCATTTGACTGGAATTAAAACAGGAAAGAGTAAATTCAGAAAACAGAGATCTCATTTTTTTCAACATCATGTAAAAATACTTTCATCTGGATTTGGTATCACAATTAAATTTATTTGTTTATTTTTTAGTTTTTGTGTCCCGTTTGGATCTTTAGCCATCAGAATTGTTGTCTTAAGGCCAAGAAAGATGCAACTGCAAAGCTCTCTCAAAATCTTTTTGAGAGAGCTTTGCAGATTATTTTAAGGTCTACATTAATAAGGGATGTTGGACGATAGCTCGAAGAAAATACAGGGTCTTTGCCTGGTTTTAGTAAGAGACTGATATTTGCAGAGTTCATATTTGGTGGTAGTCTGCCATTTTCTTTGATTTCCTGCAACATCCTGTGAAAAACTGGTGCCAGAATCGTCCAGAATTCTTTGTAAAAATCTGTTGGAAAGCCGTCTGGACCTGGAGCCTTATTATTGGGCATACTTATCAGAGCTTCCTGGAGTTCACCTGGCGTCAGTGGCGAATCCAGTGCCATTGCTTGGGTGTCTAATAATTTTGGAAGAGTTATGTTGTCGAGAAATTGATCAATTTCGTTTTTAGATGGGTTTATTTGTGGTGTATATAAAGTTTCATAGAAATCCCTAAAAATTTTGTTTATTTTTTTAAGATCATATATTGTATTCCCAGATAAATCTTTAACAGCACATATAGTTGTTTTTTCTTTATTGATTTTTAACTGGTTAGCAAGAAATTGTCCGGATTTGTTACCGTGTTCATAATTTTACAGGCGAAGTCTTTGTACTAAGAATTTAGTCTTTTTATTAATAATTTCATTTAATTCTAGTTTTGTCTTGCGTATTTTGTTTAATATTTCTTGATCTTGGTGTGACACATAGGCTTTTTCACAATTAAATTTAAGTTAAAAACAACAACAAAGTATTACATAATGGGATGTGTTTCTGGGCACTTGTAGTTCACGATTTGTCCACATGGGGGTGCAGTTTCCCCTCATTAAGATTCAACAATTAATATCCTCATTACTGCCTGACTGGGTTCCTGTTTCTCTCTCTCTCACACACACACACACACACACACACACACACACACACACACACTGTAATCCTCCTTGTTGCCCTGCCTGTTGTGTAGAGGCAGGGCAACAAGGACTGTGAGAGCTCTTATCTAACGACTGTCACAGCTGCACTTTCCAGGAAAACAGCTGCATCACCAAAGACTTCAAAGTCATTGTTGTTAAAAAAAATCTCAGTTGTGTTCGAGCTGTGATTATATATCATTACATTATACATCGATGTGTGATAACTCACTTTACCACACATCGATACATCTGTATACATGTAGCACATCAGCATATCTGCTCATCTATATAGCAATATAAACATCTGTATACTTAACTCATTTGTACATAATCTGTCATAACTGCTGTTATCCTAACCATATCTGTATATAATCTGCTCCTACTGTACTTACTGCTCTTGCAAACTGTATTTTGTTATCCTGTAGTCATACATGTGTAATGACAATAAAGTTGAATCCTCAAACAGTCACACAGAGAACTCAGACTAATAACTCTCATCATCTCATTCGATATGAAACTCTAAGCAGAGCTCACATTAGTGTCAGACGGAGAAACAGCTCACACTGACAGTCGGTGAGCTCACTCAGCAGCCGCGGAGCAGAAGCCAGGGGGGGTTGCAGTGACGTGCCGTGAGCTCCGCCGGCAGCCAGCTGCGCCAGAGTGACCGAGCCCCAGGCTCCAGGCCCCGACAAGCAGCCACCAGGAGTGAGCCGGTGCGTACCTGGACGCCCATCCCTGGACACAAAGAACCACCAACGCATCGATGTCTGAGGGCGTCTGCCACCGGCAGGGGAAGTGGTGGGGGGAGATAGGCCTCCATACCTTAGAGGGCCTGAGATGTCCCCAGAGAGGTGGCGTCTGATACCCAACCTGACATATAGACACAGACATACAGGCACACACAGATACAAACATCCATTCCCACCCTCATGCTCTCATATGCAATTACTCAACACTCACCGTAACGTGGAGACAGACATAGAGAGACACTGTACACACAATCACACTCCCCAAGCGTACTCTACGAACCGGGTCTAGGTACCTTTGCCCCTGGAGGGGGGGACTGCACCCAGACCCAGGTGGTGTTACCCTTTTCCCTGCGGTGGGGAGAAGCAGACCGCCCCGACTCCAGACCCCAGTCGGACGGCCAACTCCTTCACACCCCGTTCTCTGCTGCCTGTTGTGTGCAGATACATGTACCTGTAAATATATACTGCAAAGTGCCCTCTGTAGTATTGTTACAGCTGCTTCGTCTCTTTTTCCTTTGCAGTAACTGGCATCGTGCTTTGCGATTACTCAGAGTTACAGGTTTCTTACTCTCATCAGCTCATCTTTGTTTTCTGTTTCATTCAGTGTTTCAGTTTTTCTCACGTTGGTTTGTTTCTGCATCCAGTACAAAAACAGAACAGTACATATTCCATCTATCACAGCTTTCAGTCACTCGCAGGTAAACCTGCCGTGTGTGCTCTGCAGGTGTGCACACCTGGAACATCTGTCCGTATCGTCAGACGCACAGATCAGGTCGAAGCAAAGGTGCCGCCGCGACATGATGTGAAAAACCTGAAGACTTGAGAGTGAAACACGATCCTAATGACTGCTGTTTTTGTGCAGCTGCTGTAGAGTCGTGATTCATATCAGAGACACCATGTGACCTCTGTGGTGACAGCTGGAAGCAGACCTGCAGAGGCCGCGGGTGATGGCGAGGCCTCCGTTATTGTCTCGCTGCACGTTATAGTTTTATATGTTTACAGTCAGAGTCTTTATTCAGATACAGTTACGACCTTTGAACTTTGTTCTCACAGACCTGCAAATATCAGCCTTAAATCCTGTGTGTGTGTGTGTGTGTGTGTGTGTGTGTGTGTGTGTGTGTGTGTGTGTGTGTGTCCTCTAATCTGTAATCTGCCTCTAGATTACAGTTTGCAGGAAGTCTTAAATAATGACATCATTGTGTGGCTGTGGCCCCGCCCCCTGCGTGATATCACTCAGAGCTGGATGGTCTGTGAGAGCAGCAGCATGGCCACCTTCGTCTCAGTGAGTAATCTTCATTTTATTTGATCTGATTTGTGTATTTTGTGTCTTCTCGGGATCATCGAGAGCTTTTTCTCACTTCGATGATGATATTTGGTTTTTTCTTTCTTCATATTTAAAACACAGAGTCTGATATTTGATCCTGTCACTTTTTAATCAGGAGCTTTTCTTATCTCACTGATTTTCAGCAAATAAAAAAAGCAAAGTAAGTAAGTTTAAGTTTTAGTAACATTTCTGGGACATTTATTAAAAGGAAAATAAATCCAAGCTCTGGAAGTTTTATGTTGGTTGACGCTTTTTGGAGATGATTTTTGTATGTTGCTGAGAAACTTTTAGAAAGTGAAGAAAATGTTTCAGGAATATTTTTTTATTTTTATATTTGTTTAAAGTTTTGGGCTTTTTAGAAAAAGAGGAGCTTTTTGAGATGGGACGAGTTTGATCTTTGATCTCAATTAAACTCACCAACATGAAATAGTTTTTACAGAATCCAGGTAAAAACAAATCACTGAGACTCAGCAGCAGCTTCCTGGTTGTTTTTCTAACCACATCAGGATAATGTGACGATGCTCCACCTTTAAATGGGTCTGACAGATGCTGCTGCGAGGAAGCAGCCTGTATCTGGTGGCCTCTGTGTGCTGCTGCTGGTAAACGAGGTCTAATTAAAGCAGAAGTAGGTCTGTGGCGGCGGCGGCGGCCCCTGGGAGCCGTCCTGCAGACGGAGCGCTCGATTTAGACCCAGCGTCCTCTGAGATCAGCTGATCCAGTCCGTCCTTCACAAACATGTAGATTAAACTTCATTCCTTGAAACGCAGCGAGCTGTCCTGCTGCTCAGGTCGCGTGACCAGGGACTATTTTCAGCAGCGGAATAATCCACGTTTGGTACGCGTTGTGTGACCAGTTATCCCTCTGAAGGATGTCCTCCTCTCGTTTCAGCTGGTAACATGTCAGCACTGCCCCGTCACCTCCACCCGCCGCGGCCTCATCTACAGAGACTCTCTCTCCGCTCTGTCCAGGAACCTGAGGGCCCCCGGGGGCCCCCGTCACCCCCCGGGCCGCTGCAGGCTCAACAGGTACGGCGCGCACATCTACAGACACCACAAACCAATAAAAACAGATCACCTGATCTAATCGCAGCCGCCGTCCGTCCCCACAGACCTGAGCTCCCAGAATCCACTGCTCTGGCTCGCTCCAAGCAGTCTGGCAGCATGAAGCACCTGGTCCTGGCTCACCTGAGGAGGATGCTGACTCTGAGCCCCGCCCAGCAGCAGAGAGGCCTCCGCCTGCCAGGCTGACCTCTGACCCGCTGCTGGGACGCAGGAGGTGGTCCGGAGTCGCAGTGAGAGCTGCTGGACACCAGAGGGCGACAGAGGTTCAGACTGGGTCTGAGGTGGAGGAGAACTGGTGTGGTTGCCTTTCCCTTTTCCCTCACCTCCACCCAGCACCTGTGGGAGGAGGCCGGACTTACCGAACATCCTCATCCTCCGCAGGGAGGAAGAGCGCAGCAGCTGTCCACAAAGTTCTGACCAGAAGCTCCTCAGCGTGGTGGGTCTGAGCCCCACGGCACTGTGGGTAACGACTCAGCTGCTGAAGACACAATTTTTCTGCTGCAAATGAACAAAATGTTAATTATTTATTTAAAATCTTTGCAGATTTTGTGTTTAAGAGATTCAGCCGTCGCTGTGATGGCTCAGATCTGTGTGCGTGCCAAACTGTATTTATTAAACAGACTTTAGACATTCGTGTTTCCTCATGTTAAACTTAAGTAAATGAGTTTGATGTTTCCTGGAGTTACTTTAGGTTCTGTGATCAGTGTTAGATGATTAATAATGTGTAGCTGCAGATCGGAGCCGCTGACTGTCTCGTGTCCTGAAGCAGGAGAATGAACCCACAGCAGCCAAACAGCTGATTGTGTTCAAGCTTCAAAGCTTTATGGTGAGTCTGACACTGAACCGCAGAACCTCTGAAATAAACCCACTTCCTGTTTCTCTGCGTCATTATTGATTGTTTGCTGGTTAGTGTACAACCGCAGTTCTGAAAAAGTCAGGATGCTGTCAATCAAAGCCCGTGTCATGAAGTCACATTTGATTCAAATTAGAAAACATTTGTTTGCAAAAACATTGTTTCCTTCTTTCCCCTACCTACCTCCTAAAAATCAAGTGGATACCATTTTGGAAATGGATCCTTTTGGCAAAAGGAGAATCTCCGTCATATACAAACTGATGCAGAGCTTAAGGCCTGTTACTTGGGAAAAAACTAAAAATAATTGGGACAAAGACATTGGGGTGGATTGATCTGATGATGAGTGGAGATCTTGCTTGAATCGTATACATACTTCCTCCCTTTGCATTCGCCATGGTTTAACTCAGTTTAAAATTCTTCATCGTCTTCATTATACAAGAGAGAGGCTTTCAAAGTTTTTCCCAGAAGCCGATCCTGCCTGTCCCAGGTGTGGACACAATCCAGCAAATGAGGGTCACACGATGTGGTCTTGTCCGAACCTGGATAATTACTGGGGAAATATATTTAAAGCATTTTCTCACATCAGTGTGCAGAACTTAGTGCTTGATTTCCGCATTGGCATTTTTGGAGTTATGCCACCTCAATACAAAATTAGTAAATCTCAGGAAAACGCCACAGCTTTTGCTACGTTGCTTGCCCGTAGACTTATTCTGTTCCACTGGAAGTCTGATAAGGCTGCTTCATACATACAGTGGTTAAAGGAGGTGCTTTTGTTTTTACCACTGGAAAAGCTTAGATACAGAGTTCTCTCATCACAACAAAAATTCTCTGCGACTTGGAACCCATTTATTGACTATATAAAAACGTATTTTCCAGATGTGTGACGTACATTTTTTGTTTGTTTTGTTCTGATTCTCTTTACATGAGCCTCGGGTGGGGAGGGAGGGGGGGTTTCTTTTGTTTTTTTTTGTGTATAATGGCAACGTTTTCATTATGTATTGTGACCATGATTTGTGAAAAAAAATAAATTTAAATAGAAAATTCCAAAAAAAAAAAAAGAAAAGAAAAGAAAACATTTAAACTGAGGAAAGGATTCGTTATACGAGCTCGTGGTGAGTCTGATGTCAGCGTCACGTCTGTAAAGCAGGACCAGTCTGTGCTCTGACATCCGTCTGTGATGGTCTGTGAGCCGACGACAGCAGCTGTTCGGGTCTGATGGAGGTTTCCAGCTGCTCGGCGGCCCGGCTCTGCTTCGTCCTGTTGTTGCTGCAATGATGCTCCAGATGTTCGCAGCTGGTCAAAGGTCTGGACCGCAGTCTGCAGTTTAGCACGGCCCTGTTCGAACACATCTGGATGTTGCTCTCAAACCTGCTTATACCTTTCAGCCTTTCCAGATGTGCCAGCTTCCAGGTCCAGTTCCACAGGCACTGGTTTCTAGTCCCAGTGACTTTTTCAGCCTTTGGTTTCCAACATTTTAGAGAGGATTGGTTTTCTGGAGTGGATAACGTGGGTTTATGAGACCTGCAGATCATTGCATTCTGTTTTTACATTTGATACAGCATCCTGACGTTTCCAGAATTGGGATTGTGCACCCACTGGACACTTTATTAGGTACATCTTGCTAGTATCCGCTCTGCTTCCACCCGAACGTGCTCTGCTGAGATCTGTGGCTGTGGAAGTCGTGTCATGTTTGAGAAACCAGTTTGTGAGGATCTGAGCTTTGCGACACGGAGCGTCACCCTGCTGGAAGCGGGATGGTACACTGTGGGCACATCACTCAGGTAGGCTGTGGAGATGAAACACAGCGTCGCAGCAGCTGCAGCTTGTCGATGCAGGTAAACTCTGACCTGCCGTCTGAATGTTGCAGCAGGAAATCAGACTCATCCGACCAGGAAACATTTTTCCATCTTCTTGTTGTCTGTTTGGAATCAACCCTTGATTTAAACGCTCACTGGAGTCCAGGTTTAATAAAAATATTAAACTTATCAGCAAACACTACCCCCCACACCCCACCCACCCACATCAGCAACCTGAGCCACGGTCTGAGGAACCCTCGTCACTCAGGACGCACAGACCAAGTCCTGTTGCGCTTCCTCTGAACACTTTGTTCTGCGATGTGTGCCTTTCTACAGTTTTTGTATGCATGCCTCCTGTTTGTTATTTCTATTTTGAATAAACAATGAGAGGCTGCTAAACTCAGATTAATGTTAACGACTGCACTTCATCATGTGCACTGATGAATGTTACTCCCGCTGCTTCATCCTCCTTTCTGAAAATAATCGGAAACACGTCTGAGGCAGTTTAAGGTGGAACTGCTCCAGCTCTCCTTTGGCTTTATGTTCACGATTCGCAGCGTGCGCACCGCTGTGATGTCTTTACAGAGAGGCCGAGGACTGAACAATAAAGAGGACAGAGTTATGTAACTCCCAGCAGGTCAAAGGTCGTTTGAAATATTAATTAGAAAGTTGTGCAGGCTCGGGTCTCCTGCTGACAGCTCACGTTTAATCTGCTCTGCTAATGAAAACCAGAACGAGCGGCGCTGCTTTAAACTGCAGAGCGGCAGGAAATGACCTGAGCCTAATGTAGCATGTAGGCAAGGCCCGGATTACTTTGAATAACTACATCAAGTATTGTAACAATGAGTATTAAATACACTATTATAGGCTGGCTGGTATGTCACAGGTACAGTAATTACTTTAACCTGTTTGCTCTCTTCTCTCTGGGTCGTTCTTCCACTTCCTGTGTTGGAGACTCATGTTAAACATCAAAACAACAGGATGTGTCCTCAGTAAACTTTGTCATGGAAATGAGGCGTTCCTCAGGGTTCCGTTCTCGGACCTCTGAGTTCTGAAAGGGTGCGGTGACCTTTGAGCCTTTAAAGGAAACCTGTGCTTTTCTTTAGTCCCACACATCACAGGGCAGGTGTAGAAGCCGAGCCGTGCTGTTGGCCTGCAGCCATCGTGCGCATCACTGCTGTTACTGCCGACAGCAGCTCAGCCGTCAGAGCAGAAACTTTGTCTTCTTTCGTTGTTATTTCAATAATCAGACTTAATTATGAGAAATCGTGTAGAAGAACGGTGGATAAAGTTCTTTCTTGAAGTTTGTTTTTGGCTTTTTACAGTCATATGATTTAAAAACTGAAATGCACTTCAGATTTTTTTATTTCCTCGGGTTTATTATCAGGTTAGAAATAAAAGAAGCTTGGAAGCGACTGAGAAACTTTGAATTTCTCATGATTAAAACTTTATTTATAGAGAACTGTAAACACAACATGGTTGACCGACGTGCTCTTAAGTAAAAAACAGTGACAAAAGCTCCTGATATGGACGAGCAACTTATTCCATGATCCATAATCGCCCTTTGAGAGGGGCGAGATGGCGCCGGCGTGTGTGCCTCGCCTGCTCTGTGTGTTTTATAGTTTTTGTCACTTTTATTGACCTCATGATTCATAATGACTTGATGATTCAAAGAGTTTCAGTACATCCGAATATGATTTCATGACTGTTTCTTGTCCCTTCTTCTTCCTTCAGTATGTGATAATAATTATTTGCTTTATGAACCCAACACTGTGTCCAGACTTCTCTCTCACAGGGAGACGCTCGACGTTCTTCGGTGTGTCACGGAGCGCCCAGGCCTCCCGTCTCATCTATCCTTTCGTATCATAATACCAATAAATCCTCTGAGCGCTGACGGCTTTTCAGCTGGACCAGCTCTACCAAAGCGTTCCTCTTTGAGTCCGCAGTGATGTGCAGCATCACGTAAAACCACCTCCGCTGTTGTTTTTCTGAAGGAAAACCCTGAAAAAGCCTGCGATGGTTGCCAGGAGCTGTTTTGTGGCTTTGTGGGAACAACAATGACTTTTCTGTAATGAAATAATCTGTCAGGATTACAGAGGCCGACGGCTCCAGCAGGAGGGAAACGCTGCACAAACACTGATCTGCTAATCACAGATAAGCCGTGAGAAGGCCGGTTTGCTGCGAAACTGTGTCAGGGCCGAATCGTCCAGCGTGATTTAATCTCACGGTAACAATTATTCTTTGTTTTCCATCCACAGCTGAACTCCGTTAGGATCTCTCAGAGTTCCCACAGGAGGAGGAAGACTGCTGCCTTCATGAGCCTGGTCTGGTTGTGACCATAAAGTCTCACTGTTTTGTTGCGCAGGTGCAGTTTTATAGGCGCATGTTTCTCTGGTCTCTGATGGCACTCACCACCCCGACAAACTCACTTCATTTTAACTCAGTCGGGCATGAAAGCTCGAGTGCACAGAGCCGGGTGACCTCACCATGACCTCGGTCTGAATCTGCATCTGTGTGAGTTTATCAGGTTAACGTGTGATTCAAACGAGCTGCAAGTCTGAATCCATCAAGTGATGAAGACCCTGCAAAGCTTTGTTGAATTTTCAAGATTCAAAGCGTCTTGAATCTTGAAAATTTTGTTTCTGATTCTGTGATACGTACAAGCAGGAAATCACCAGTTTGTTTGCACGTTCTACTGATTAATTAAGAGACGCTATTTTGTTTACTCAAACATGTATTTTATATTATTTTACAATTTAATTTAATTTGTCTTCCCTGTCTGAAACATTTTGAATGATTGTGCATGAATATCAGAGCTGACTGTCGTTATGTGGAGCTTATTCCTGATTACGTGCTCCTCTGTAGATCATGCCCATCATGTTTATGGGGAACAAAAAGACAAAGACACAAGAGCAAGACGGACAGTGAAAGAAGAAGATATAAAATTAATTTACACTATAAAAAAAACCTGGTGAATGAATTTGACTTGTTTGTCCTTCTTATTCCAAACTAGATTTTTTTGTTGTTGTTACTGAAAATGTGAAATCACAGAGTATGAGAGCAGACTTTATGCAAACACAGACCTGACGCACAAAAACAGCCTTTGAATGAGACACAGCTGGATGTTGACGTTTCTATGGGAGCTCTTCGGAGTTTCCTGATTCCTCTGAAAACATCTTTAAACGCTTCTGTCAGAATCTGCTTTAAACAACACGCATGCATACATTCATGCATACATTCATGCATACATACATGCATGAATGTATGCATACATGCATGCATACATTCATGCATGAATGTATGCATACATGCATGCATACATTCATGCATGAATGTATGCATACATGCATGCATACATTCATGCATACATGCGCAGCAGTGAGCAGCGTTTATAAATATTAATATTGGTTAAATCAGAGTCAGGAAGAAGAAGCATTCTGACCTTTCCCCCCGACAACGGTTGAATGACCACAGCTCAAAAACTCCGCTAACGTGTAATAAAGTATAGGAAATATTAATATTCATCAGCAGAGGTCTGCTGTGCTCTGTATGACGACACTGAACTGTTATTACATGTCAGCTGCACTTTTATGTGTTGTTATTATTTATAATTCTGTTATACTGTCACTGATATCGTGTTTTATATTTAATAGTATTTATCATTTCGGCAGGTCGGAGGTACAGCGGGTGCACAGAGCAGGCTTTCCCTCTGAGACTTTCCGATTACCGGTTTAAATGAAGGTAAAACTGAGCGGACTCGTCCGCTTTCATCGCTGCTTGTTTTTACCGGATTCATCGGAAAGTTTTCGGTAAAACCAACAAACTGAAGGGAACGCTCACGCTTTGTTACCGGCACGACTCCGCCCACTGCGCGCTCCCGCTCGCCGATTGGTGGTAGTAAAACCACCGCCGCCACGTCATTGGAAAGCGGAACTGCCAGTCAAAAAAGGGCGGGGTTTACAGCTGGAGTTAATATATTCCAGGCAGGCGTAAAGTAGTGGCGGCGGAGAAGCGTTAAGAATAAAGAAGAAGGAGGCGGAGAAGGACCGGGAGCCGGCGGCTACTTTCTAAACTCGGATGATCCAGCAGCTCGCGGGTGAAAGGAAGAGGAGCCTGCGCTGGAAATGGAGGAAGAGCGCGAACAGATGAGACCGCTCCTCACATCTGTAAGTTCCCCCTGAAGAGTACCTGTTAGCCGGCGGCTAGCGCCTCCTCCGCGGGCTCGGACGGCTCGCAGCCCGCGGAGAAGTTCTGGACCCAACATGGTGTCCACTGTCAGGGAAGCCTCCGGGCCGCCTCACCAGTCCCCGGTTGTCCCCGGGGAGGCCGCTCACCCGGCCGCAGACAAAAGGCTGGCAGCCGACCGCTTTTGTTTTTTAGGGACCACGCTGCTGCCAGGAAGTGAAGTAATGATGCGCGCTGGGCCAAACTGCATTCAAAAATAGGCTAATTATACGTGAACGTGCTCCAGGCAGGTCTGTGAAGCCGCTGCAGTAACACAGAAGGGTGAATTTATCTGTGACGAAGTGAGCTTAAATTCGGCGTGCATCACATCCACACACGGGCTTTACTTTCTTTACTCTCCCCCTTCTTCTTCCGGCTTGTCGGTCTCTCTTCCCACCATCTCCAAACCCGAAATGTGCAGTTTTTACTCCTTTAAACAAGATTAAAATGTCCTTCTCGATAATCAAACTTATCCTTTCATGGCGACTGGAGAGTGCATTTAGTAAAGAGGGGCACGTGTCTACTGTGCGTGCGTGCACTGTGTTTGATTGCTGCCGATCGCACCGGGTAAAATTAGCCGTTTTTCCTATAGACTTTGGCGTAGGCTGCCCACCCCATCAGCTATATGTGGATAAAAAACGTTGATTTTAGGTATGAAGCCGTCAGGACCTGTCAGTTCATTCATACCGCGTGAGGCCCGGGCAGGACAGGCTTACCTCCCTCCTGTGGTACAGTCAGCAGGCCACGTGGAGATGAGTGTCTGTGTGTGGCGTGATTCACGTTTAGTTTGGAGGACACTGTAGGGATGCTGTGCTGTGACCGCTCTCTGTGGAGTGGACTTCGTAGTGAGGCTGGACTTTCTTGGCTTGGAGCATCCTGCTCAGGAGGGCTGGATGCTGCCCTGCTGTTACCATGGAGACAGAACCTGAAGCAGGGTGTTTAACTGAAAACGTCACTGCTGTCTGTCTGTGTGGAAAAGATGCTCCAGACTCCATCAAACAGCCAGGCGTCAACTCTCAGCTCGTGCTGCTATTTCAGGTGTGTAGAGTTTTCTGACAGCTTGCCTCTTCGGGCTCGTCTCATGTTGAATGAGTCTGGTGTGTGACTGGACTGCAGGTGCGACAATGGAGGGTCAGATGTCTTTTATTTTGTTATGAATCCCTGCAGCAACTTCGCTGTGTAATATTTAATGCATGTGATGCATTAAAAACACTGCAGGACAAATGGACTTTGTGGTGACTTGTTGTTTGCAGACATGCTGGAGAACACGTTGATGATTCATGTATACGTTTTTATGTCCTGTTCAGCTGGATAAAAATATCTGGGATAGATGGTTTCTCAGAGCTCTGTAGTGTATTAAACAGAGTTAGGTTTCATAAACGCTGAGAGCTATGTCATTCAACCCTCACAGCACAGACCCATTTAAACCATTTACAGCTGAAGAGAGACTGAGTCCTGTAGGCAAACGTTCCCACTTTTATTTAGTTTGTTGTTGTGCATTTAAGTATATTTTTACTGCCATGTGTGCAGACTGTGCTGCAACTAAAACACTTTCTGTGTAAAAGACCATGAATTTTCTCTAAACTCCAAATGCAGGTAGAGTAACGGTTCGATAAACTTGTTTTGTGCGACGAGGCCCATCTGACCAATCAGGGCTGTCGGGGTCAACATCAGCAGGACGGTGGATTCATTCCCGTACGTATGCTGCTCTGTCGGCTGTTGGAAACATGCAGCACATCTAACAGAGCAGGAGAAAGACTTCTCATTCAGTCGTCAGGCGACGGGTCAGTTTGCTCTGTAGCACCATGTATGCGAGGCCTTCGTCAGCCTGTTAGACACAAACCAGTGCACGTTGTTCCAGTGCACGTACCAGTGCACGTACCAGTGCACATTCCTGCTCCATGAGGGGATCCAGCTGCCGCAGTGCCTCTTAAACCTTCGGGCTCACCTGACTGCGACCCAGATCAGCTTTCACACACAGGATTCGTGTCAAACGCACAAGTCGTGTTGTTTCTCCTAAAACTGAAACTGACTGTGAAAGATATTAAAGCTGCTTGTCAGTCATCAGAAGTCTCGGTGGAGTCTTGGTCACGTTCTGAAGTTTTGTCGAGGTTCTTGCAAAACTGCACGCCAAGTTTGCACCAAATATTCACGAGTGTGAAAAAGCTCTGTGTTGAGCAGCGTGTGCTCCAGTGTTAGCTTCAGGTAACGAGCACCTTTCTCCACTTCCCTCCGCCCTGTCTCATGGCTCCTGTTCCAGTGCTGGATGTTCACATCAAACACGGCCAAACTCCCAATAAGAGCTCCGATGTTTCTGCTCCTGGACCCGTGTGACGAAGAAGGAGGCGAGTCATCTGTAACTGAATCATACAAAGCTGCAAGAAAAGAAACGGGCTTGAAAATAAAGAGGTCCAGTCTAAGAAGCCCTCACCTGCAGACCGGGAGTCAAACTGAGCTGCAGATTTACACATGAAACGCTGCGTCACGGTTCATAAAGCCTCTCCTGGTGAACCTGCAGGTTTGTACCCTCGACCTCCGGCGTCTTTGTCTCAGCAGATGTGATTCGTGTTTAATGTGCCGCTGACTTCCTGTCTGTGGAGGCTCCGGGGAAGCCGAGGTGCAACTTCATTGTAATGGGCCTCGGCTGTGAACAATGCGAAGGCCGTGTGGCGGCCGCGGCGCTCTGACGGAGCAGGTTATCGTTGGTGCAGATGGAGGAGGAAGTGGCGGCTCTGTGAAGGCGTCCGGCTCGGTGATAATGCAGCATTTATTCGACTCTTTGATCCAGAGCAGCAGCAGGTCCACACAGGTAGGGCCAGACCTGCGCCTGATCCACAGCTGCTCCACGTATGAGCCCACAGTCGGTGTTCACAGTGGGGCCTGAGAGGCTGAGGTGCTGTGTACGTGTGAACTCCTGGCAGGTCAGATTTCCCTGAGCTGTTTCTTTCCGCGGTGGCGGTGATGGCGTTCAGGTGTCGGCTTGCAGCTTCTGTTGCAGGTGTCCACATAGCTGCGAGATAAAGGCTGCGCTGTGATTTCTGCCCGTGTTTACCGTCACACAGAGAAAGTTGGACGTTCACGCGTGAGCACAGACTCGGGAAGATGTTTTCCTTCCTGCTCGCTCTGAATCGCCGGCACTCGTCTTACATTTGGGCGGCTGGACGTCGTAGGGAGGCAGCAGGTTAGCGACTGTTTGAAGGAGGGAATCACGCTCCAAAGATTTTCCTCCTAACTGGGTTATGGTGCACCTGAGGGACTCGTGTTGACATCAGCAGACTCGTCCTCGGGAGGCTCCACGCTCTCCGGTGGGCAGTTAGAGCGAAACCCGGCAGGAAACTCCGTCTGCAGGGAGTTTCCTGTATTACTATAGATGCAGTGATGCAGACTGACTCACTTCAATGTTATGCTGCGTGGAGAAGAAGCCCTCAAAGGAAAGAGAAAAGTCTGTGACGTGGGGGTGGGTGTAGGCCTCGCTCACACAGGCGCACAGACCGTTCGGGGAGTGTTGGTTGGAGGTTGTTGGAGGTGAAGTCGCTGCAGACGGGTGCTGCTGATGCAGCTGTGGTGCCACACAGACTGTAAATCCTCCGTGCTTTAATAAAAATGTTAGTGTGGCGCCAGCGTATCAGTGCCGCGTTATTGGCCACATAAACGTGTCTTTCCAGGAGGCTGAAGAAAGTCTCACGTTTGCTTTAGATTATTTCCATCTTGTGAAATAAGAAATACAAATTTGTGCCGATTAGATAAACCGCCAGAGACGGACACTTTTACTCTTGAAATACGAAACGTTTGGAGGTTTGGTTTTGTGGAGGAAACGTGCTCACGGCGTGGAATATAATCCAGAGTATTCAGTTTGTGGTGACCGATAACCTTTGATGATATCAGGTGCGCAGACTGATGCATCTCAGTCTCTGAGCTGGTTGGTGTAAAATACATTCTGGTGACTTTACTGGACAGGTGTGATAATTAATGAAGAGGATGAAGAGTAGGAAGGTGTTTGGTCCGGACGACACACTGGTGGAGGTGTCTAGGAGAGACTGTAACCAGACTGTTTAACACCATCCTGAGGAGTGGAGAAGTGTGCTGGTACAGGGTGGTGTGCAGAGGGATGAGACTGATGATGAACATAAAAGAGGGACAGAGGATCAGGGAGCAGCAGTGTGGAGGGTGGTGCACAAAGTGTGTGACGACAGCGGTGAGGTGTGGAGTAGGAGTGACGGACGAGGGCTGGGATTTGGTGACAGACAGGACTCTCCGTGGATGAGGACGCTGGGAGAGTAGAGAGCAGGTGGAGCAGAAGCCTGGAGAGGTGGAGGTCTGCTCTGGAGAGAACCGGGATGAAAGTCAGAAGCAGTCATTCGTGTGTGAATGAGAGGGAGGCGGGTGGAGAGGTGTAGCTGGTGGAGGTCGACCATCCGAACCTCTGCTCCTGCCTGTTCTTCGTCGCTTGTCTCCACAGCGCCCCCTGCTGTGTCCTTTATTTCTACGCCTTTACTCCCCGCGGAGCCGTCTGTCTTTAAATGACAGAAGTCTGATTTCACAGAAATTGCTGGAACTCATTTCCAGATGTGAAGCGTGCAGAGAGAGGCATCCTGGGTAATTAAGTGGTGTTCGGGGCGCAGGTGGTGGTGCGTCGCCCCCTAATTACAGTCCTGATGGTTCAGTGGCAGCTCCTCCCACACCACTGCGTCTGATTGGAGGAACGGCGTCGTCCGTGTGGCCTCGAGCCGGGTCATGTAGGAGGAAGCTGCTGCTGATTTGCCTCCACGTGGGCGTGTTTTCCTGCTCGCATTTCTGATCGTTTCACTGTGAGACGCGCTGCCTCCTCAGGCCGGGAGCGAGGCTGAGTTTAAAGCTTTGTGGGAGCAGCAGATGTGTCGTTTTTCATTCCTCAACACGTTCAGCTGTAACTAAACCAGCTAAAACAACTAAAACATGATGCTATGTGTTTAGTTTCCTTCTTTGTTTTCTTTGCTAAACAATTCTGGAATTTGTACACGCATGTATCTTAACCCTTTACGACCGACCATAGAACAAAGTCCACCAGACCTTATATTATATTTTTACATGCTGTGGAGCCATTTTTGGGAGCATTTCAAGTTGCTATACATCAATACAAGCATTACAGCCTAAATTGTAATAATATGTCTGCATTAAGTGCATAGTAATTACATAAATTGCAAAAAAGTGCAATAAACTACAAACAAATGTAAAATCGTTTTTGTTTTTTAACATATATTTCTAGTTAGAGAAATTTAAGAGGTTTATCCCTCAAAACTGTAAATACAAAAACGTTGCACAAAATAGTTTCCCACCACAGGAAATTTGTTTTGAGTGTCTTCATAGTTTTATTTTTGAAATACACCAATTTTTATACACTGCAGGAAAAACGAAAATAAATATTAACATGCAAATTTGCAAAAAAAGCAGCATATGCATCAAAATAAACTATTTCCAGCAGTGCAGTCTGAGTCCTCAGCATCCCAGAAACGACACAGGAAGTCAGAAAGTCAAACATAACTTTTAAAAACACCAGTATAGGCCCATGAGGCCCTGATGGTAAAAAACTACATTTCTGCAAAAATGACGTCACTTCCGGTTTCGGGCAGGTCATGGCGGACATGCGATAGTTCTTGCTGATGGTCGTAGGAAGTGTTACAAACAGCTGATCGGCTCGGCAAAGCGTGTTTCTGGAATATTATGTTTTTGTTGCTGCAAGTGCTTTTATGCAGTTTTTGCAAAGCTGTATGTGGAAGGAAACTGTGACTTAGGACAAGCTGATGGCATAAGATGCAAGTACAACTCCTCCGGTTTCATATGCAAAAAAATTATTGCACTAGCTTACGTGGTTGCAGAGCTACCGGGATTTAAAAGTAGTTACCCAAAACGGAGCGTGGCCGCTCTGACCGGCTTTAAAGGGTTAAATATAGTTTCCCTGGTGTTTAACAGCGGTGCATGGATCAGCTGCCTCACCTGCTCCTCTCATGAGCTCCGCCTATCAGCTCTCCACCCTTGTCATGTTCTAGCTAGAGCGCCCCCTGCAGCTCACAGGAAACTCAAACTGAACACTGCGCTGCAGCAGCCTGGCTGTAAGGACTGAAACAAGAGAATCCACCCTGGAGACTAAACTGAATTAAAAACCAAAGGTCAAAACGAAAGAGAGAAATAAACCAGAATCACTATAACAGGAAGGCAGCGACTGAACCTTCAAAATAAGAGTGAGGGGCGTTTTCCAGACATCAGGTGATCACACCGTTGTCTCAGATGGACGAAGGAGATGAAAACGATGCGTCATGATGTCATAAAGCGATTCAACAATCGTATTTATCTGCACAAACCCACCAGCAGAGGGCAGCGTCTGGCTGAGCTCAGTGAGCTGTGAAGCTGCTATCTGCTGTCCTGACTCTGAGGAGGCGTTTGCAGGAACGATCCCAGCCGGGAAGTTATTCTCATTATTCCCACATCACAGTCGAGCGTCACGTTCGTCTCTGTTTCTTTCTGACTTCCTGTTCTAGAAGCCACATTGAAACAGAAGAATGGAGGTCCAGCCTTGGTCATCCCTCACAGGCAGACACACATGCCGCCATAATACAATCATGTCACATTTCCGCACTGCGGGGGCCGCTCCTCCTCCTCGGACTCACTGAGGCTTTGTTCTGCCATGGCGCCTGATGGTGTCTGAAAGTTAACAGAGCGAACCGCTGCGTGCTGAAGTCAGCAGTCGCATGCAACGATGCATCGGTGGCCACAAGTTTGAATATCAGCAGGGAAGCATTTGATCCGTGTGCTGGGGAACAAAGCCTTTTATTCAGGATCGTCTCCGCATCCTGGTAACTGAATACCTGCTGTTGCACCAAACAACAAGGTTCAAACCATCATTTTAGGCTTCACAAATCTGTGCGAGCTCTTCACTGAGGACGTTTTATCAGTTGCAGGCTTGGCGTGAGGAACGCCAGCATCATCAGTTTTACCCTCTTAAAGCCCCCCTCATTAAAAACAAGGTCGAATACTGATTGTATTAAGGCTTGTAGTTTGTAATGTTAGGGGCGTGGCCTTCTTGACTGACAGGTGGATGCTGACACAGGTGGCTGTAGCTGCTAGCTGGCTGCTTGGCTTCACTTCAGCTAACTTTGGACTGCACCTGTGGACCAGGTTTGTGCTGTTGGAGCCTTTATTGACCTAATGTGACCAATGAAATGGCTGCTGTGAGGTCGCTGCGCTAACACGCTTCAGTTCTGGTGAAATTCTACTTTATTTTTTTTTACTGAGCTCTAATTGGCCGTTATCTTGTCTGTGGATGCTAACCAAGCTAATTAGCATTAGCCGATAGCTTGCCCCTCCCCCCTCTGTTTCCAAATATGGCACTTCTGGCAATAATGCTAAACTCTGGGCTTCCTAATGTGAGCGATGTCATGCTGCTGCTTTCTGATTGGCCCTCTCAAGTATTTTGATCTGAACGGAGTACTACCCTTTCAGAGTACTTTCTGTCTAAATCAGCCTCCTTTGGCAGCCACACACACACACACACACACACACACTGGGTGAGCCCAGGCCACGGTCAATTATAGACTCACTAGCTGTGAAATTAGCCAATCAGAAAGCTGCGGCGGGGCATCAGCACACAGTTTAAACACAAGGTACACTCTGTGTGTGTGTGTGTGTGTGTGTGTGTGTGTGTGTGTGTGTGTGTGTGTGTGTGTGTGAATTTTCCCACAGTTGCTGATGTGTTTAGTAAATGCTGCTGCAGTCCAGATGTTTTTCCTCCCTGCTGGCTCTCCTAATATGGCAGCATCAGCACAGACATCTCTCAGGTCTCAGGGGAGTCATGGGAGTGAGTGAGTGTGTGTGTGTGTGTGTGTGTGTGTGTGTGTGTGTGTGTGTGTCATTATATTTTCATTGCAAAGATTTCCAAAAATATTCTTCCTCCCTGTTGCACTTCCTCTTTCTTTCTCTCTTTGCTGGAATCATAACCGAAGCCTGCAGCAGGTTGTGGAGCTTGAGGTTCAAACTTAAATGTTTTCATACATAAAAAAACATTCTTCATACTTTTGCCGTATTATTTTTCATCCTGCTGCTTAGTTAATGACGGGTTCTGAGCAGCCAGGAAGCGACGGCTGGCCGTTATCAGCTGTAGAAACCAAAACTGATACAAGAACATTAAATGTCATTATCTCCAATATAAAGATACAATAAGACATAATAAAATAAACAGGTATTTGTTTTAACATAAATAAATGTTAAAAATAAATAAATAAACATAAACATAAATCTGCCTCCTGACATCTGACCCACGTTAACACATGGACTGAACATACACACACCCACAATGGACAACTGTACCCTCAAACACACAATAATAACATGGACTGAACCACCACTCACAACCACCAGCACTTTATATAGATACTGTAGAAATTATCCACATATCTAATTTATCTTAACTGCACTACTGTATAGCTCTGTAAATAATCATTCTGTACACACGATAATTTTTAATCCTACAACTGTTTATAACCTGCATAGTTCCCATTTCTGTATAACTGTATATCTCAGATTTCTGTAAAGTTATTTATTTCATATTCTGCATAGTTTTTCATATTTATATCCTGTTCATAGCTTGTACTCACTACAGCCTGTACATACTTATAGTTATAGAATATTCACAACATACCTCATACCGTGTACATTATAACATACCATAATAGACCCATTTCTGTAATATACTTACATATCTATATTATTGCTAATATATATTGTAATATATCTATATCACTAAAGCACTTCTGCATGGATGCAAACTGCATTTCTTTGCCCTGTACCTGTGCATGTGCAATGACAATAAAGTTGAATTCTATTCTATTCTATTCTAAATAATGACTCAATAAAATCAACAGAAAGCCTGTTTAAATAAAAGCGCTTAAACCTGCTCTTTGTGACGGCGCCTCAGGTGGACGTCAGAGGAACTGCAGCTCCGATTGAACAAAGCCCCAGTTTAAGACCCCAAAAAAGTCATGGTCCCGGTTTGAAAGGACAAATATCTGCCACTGTTCTTTATGTGGGTGTTTGTAGCACGTACATGTGTGTGTATTTCCACACGCTGCTCAGCGCCGCTGCTGTGGGGCCTTAAGGGCAGATTTGAACCACCTGACCTGCTCTGTTCCTTTGTGCCAGCGCAGCTCGTCTCTCCTTAAGTAATCGGAGTCCCATGGGACCGTTTGCCGTTCCTCCTGTTGTCTTCCGACCTTTGACCTCGCTCTACGGTTGCTTTTTAATCTCGGTGATGCAGGAAGCCGATTCTCCTGACCTGGGAGTCCCTGTGGGAGAGTCGGGGTGGGTAAATTTGATTTGCTCGCAGGGAGAATCGGCAGCGCTGGAAAGAATAAATGAAGCCGTCTCGTATTTCTCAGCATGGACAGCGTCCCGTTTCACCGCCGGGACGGCATTCAGCCCGGAGTTTTGCATCTGAAAACAATAAATGGTTTACTGCAGCGATACTGCGTACGTGCCTCTGAGGCCACGCCAGTTCTTTTCCACTCAGCTCAGGAATTCTAATGAGAACCGAGAACAAGCTGCTGCATGAACACATGACGAAGGAGCTTTTACATTTCCTCCACTGTTTTATCGCAGGCATGCACTCATCTGGCCTCTGACAACCACAAGTGGCCGACTCGGTCACGTGACCAGAGCAGAGAAACTCGACATGTGAAATGGAAACTGCACCAACAGACTTTCCTGACTTCCTCACTTTTCGGCCTTAAACACAGTGACCAGCTTCCCTGCTGCCGTGCTCCTCTCAGCAGCTCGCGCTCGTATTTTAAGGTCAGTAAAGGATCGTCAGCTGACCCCACGGCTCGTCTCGCCACAGAGGGTTTCCTCCCATGCATGTCGTCTCTGCCCTACAGGCAGCTGCTTTTAGAGAAACTCATTTGAAAAGCTTCCTCACACAGACAGTGGACTGGTGGAGCCCAAAAACTGGGACGACAGAGGGAGAAATGCTGGACCGAACGAGACTCTGAGCATTAGGCTGAGACAGTAAATCAGAGTTTTGTCAGAAGCACCACACCCTGCACTTCCCCCAGCATCCAGCAGGGGCTCCAGCAGGCTCAGTGCCCACGTTAAACATGTGTACAGCCTGATACACCAACTGTTGGGTCTCTGTGGATCAGCGGTCCCCAACCCCCGGGTCATGGACCGGGCCGTGAGAGTTGAGACTCAGTCGTGAAATTGTATGGTTTTCAGGGTTTTAATCGTGTGCTCGGTCTCCCTGGGTCTTTCCCGTTTTGTAGTTGTGCGTCTTATTTTGAAAGAAATATTTATGCGTTACCATAGCGACCCGAGAGCATTAAGGGGCTGAGAGGAGGACGTTACTCTCAGTGTTGTTGACACATTTCAGGAGGACGCTGCTAATAAAGTTACACAATCGCACAGTAAATTTGCGTTTATTATTATATTTACAAAACCCCACAGTGTTTGTCTCGGTTGTTGTATTTTGTTGTATTTATCCGCCACACCGGAAAGGCCGAAATGCTGTGGAGCATTCCCAGCTTGTCCCTGTATTTTATAACTCGCCTGTTTAAATCTCATCAAGGCTTAAAGTTTGCATTGTGACTGGCAGCAGCTAACAGTCTGCACTGTGGACTTTGTGACAAACTGCCTAAACTAACAAGAACTAGTTTCAACTTGCACCTCTATATATAATTGAATAAATGGGGATTTATTTGTTTTTATCTTTTCAGTAATGATGTATTGAATTGAATATGTTTGTGTTATTTGTGCAGCTTCACAGCAGTGACCTGAGGCGGTTGTTTCAACTATAAGGAGTTTGTAACATAACGACTTGTCATGTAAATTCATTAAATAAACAAATCATAAATATATAAGGAAATAAATGCGCTAGACAATAAGCAAACAATATGGAAATAAAATATGGGAAGTGGCAACATTAAAGAAGTAAAACGTAATTACAGGCGTCAGTAACCGTACAGCAGTAAGTACAGAAAGTGAATCATTAGAGGAGTAATCATCTTATTTGGTTCATTTCATGTTGATTTGAACATCTGTGACTATAAAGGAGTCTCGTGTGTGTGACCTCTGACCTGGAAGGTAAACACTGCGGGTACGGACGTGTCGGGGTGGAAAACGGGGCGGCCGAGGGCGGTTTCAGGTCAGCAGTTTCAGTTTGCTCTTGCTCTGTTTGCCTTTCTTTCCTGCTCAGAAATGTGGATGACGCCCCTGTCAGCAGATGCCCCGCCTCCTTTTTTTCAGTGTTGTTTTTTTTTTTTTTTTTTTTTTTTTTTTTTTTTTTTTCTTGCTGTGTTTGCAGACTTCCAGGCTGGCTGCTCGCTCAGTGAAGCAACAGCTCTGCTATAAATACTTGAATCGTATCCGAGGCTCTGCTGGCAGCTCGCTGTCTGGATTCACTTACTGTCCCGGGACACTCGCACATCCACGCTGTGGACGCGGTGCTCGAGCTGCAGACGTACAGACCTGGTGGATTTGATTTTCACAGCTCTGTGGGACACTTCCACCACAGTTTTTCTCTCGTGTGGCAGGATTTCTTTGACCCTGAGGAGTCTCTGTGTTTTTGGACTGAGCAGCTATGGGAGACTTTTGGGGGGACATTGCCAGTCAGAGGGTGGCCCGGGCCATGTCTCTGGTATGTATTTGCTTATAGAAGCAGTTTCTGTTTCACGTTATCAGATTGAAAAGTGGGTTTCTGACGTTCATAGTCGGGCAGCTTCTCCTTTGGTCGGCTGTTCGTGGTTGTGACTGAGCTCTGAGCAAAGGTGACGAGCTTTAGTGGTTTCCATGTGTCTGTTGGTCGCGCAGCGTTGAAGGAAATGAATTTAACAGGAAAAGAGCTGAAAGCGTGTGTGCAACAGCAACAACACAAATGGCAACATCCTGCCTCTGCACACACGCAGAGTGTCGATCGTAGCCCAGCTCTGATGTTTAGAGTCCACCGGCCGCTGCATCGGCGACCGGCGGACTCCTCTGCATCTAAACGCAGCCACAGGTCCACCTCAAGAGAGGCGGGTGTCTGCTGCGTTGCAACATCTGGCCACATCTGTTTTGCACGATATCCGCTCACAGGTACCGGCTCACCTTCAGCTCGAGCCGTCGGTGGACAGGATCCATCCTCAGGAAGCAGATCTCTCCTGATCACCGTGTAGCTGATCTACAGAACAGAAGAAATGCTGCGTAAGCGCCGGCTCTCGTAATGTTTCCCCGTCTTTGTGTGAGGCGCACACATCTGTGAAGTACCAGGCACACACTGTTCCACGGGCGCACAAGTGCAGTCAGACTGCAATGACCAGCTGAGGTTACCACATGTTGGTTTGTAACTCTGACCCCTCGTGGCTGCTGTGCACGTGAAGCCCCACACAGAAGTGACGCAGTCAAAGGTAAGAGGTCATGCTCGTGGGGAATGACGCGCTGGATGTTTCGTACTGCCTCGCTCTCTAGAGCTGAAAGGCGATCTTGAAATGTGAGCGATGTTCTCGATCCTTCGGGGACGATTTATATTTTTAGAAGCCTTGAAGTGAAAGTTTGTGTATTGGCTCCGCTCCGTTGTCCAGGATCCAGAGTTCATCTCTGAGGTCAGAAGGTCAGACCTGGTCGTCTCCTCCAGGTCTCTGCAGCGCTGATTTCCACCGAGGGCTGGACGATCGAGTTTAGTTTGAGTCTGGACGCTGCAGCTGGAAGCGTCGGCTGTGTTTTCAGTGTGTGTGCTCGGTGAGGAAAGAAGGGAGCCTCGTCCTTTCCTTGCTTCCTCTAAGTTTAGTGTAAATTAGTAGAAAGTCCTTTCACTTTTACACACAGGACAGTTTATTAGGTACATCGGTTGAACTGTTCTTTAACGCAAATTTCTAATCGGCCAATCACAGGGCAGCACAAGCCGACCTGCTGAAGTTCAAAGTGATAAAGGTGACTTGAAGTTCTCCTGGTCTGAATCTTTGTGCTGTGATGTTCGGATGTTGTACATCACCATGGTAACTGAACCGGCTCTTGTACAACCACAGCATCAGTGGTGCAGGCCGGTGGCGTGGTGGGTCGTGGTGAGCCCCACGATACAAACGGAGCATCATTTAAACTTGCGGAGCAGCGTCTTCTGATTGGCTGCTTCCAGCAGGATAACACAACTTCACCAAACTCTGGTCATCTCAAACTGGATTCTTGAACACGACGTCCACACCCACAGATCTCAGGCCAGCTGATGGATGTTGCAACAGCTGTGCGATGATGTCATATCGACGTGGACCAAAGTCTCTGAGGAGCGTTTCCAGCACAAGTATAGTGTAACTAATAATGTGGCCGGCGAGTGTATATTTGTCAGCTGAGGTCAACTTTGCAGCCGAGCCTGTAAATGAACACACCTGACCCCCCCCTCGGTTCACTTCCCAGAAGCAGTTCTGAAAGTTTTGTAGCTTCTCAAACGTTGTGAAAGAGAAGAAGAGTCCACGTGTGTGCGCTTCCTGTGGGCCGATGTGGCATTGGCAGCGTGCGCTAACAGTGTTTGTAACGACAGGAAACAGGAGCCCCTGAGCCTTGTGTGTGCGATCTATCTTTAACCCTGCTGAACCGGATGGATCTGTCGCTCTGTTCTCAGGCACTTGCAGCTTATTTGGACCGAGAGCTGCAGGCGTGTACGCTTTCACCACATCAGGCTTGGGAGGCTCCTCCTCCTCGTATGTTTGGGTCTGTCAGCGCCTCACATCTGTTCCTGCGGGGCGTCCAGCTCTTACTATAAATAAACACAAACATTTTACTGATGTCTAAGTTCATCCCTGTGATGTAGAGGTATCAGCATGACATCTAAGAAAGCCTGCTGATGATTTTTATGGCTGAATGTTTTTGGCAACGTCCTGCTCTAACAGGCAGGATCGGTGTGTCCCTGACCGCGCTGCCGCGTCCCTGACCGCGCTGCCGCGTCCCTGACCGCGCTGCCGCGTCGTATCCACTGACAGCAGAGCTCCGACGTAACCACTAAAGTAACCAAATTGTTGTTTTCCCAGGAAATTTAAAGTAACAATGTAACTAAACAGCTAACCCTTGAGCAGTAACCATAGTAACACTGGTCCTGACATGAGATGTCACACCTGCGACGACGTTGGTCTTCCTGTTATCAGTAACTCGTCCTCTGTTTCTCAGCTCTTCCTGTTAAACGGGAGTTTTTCCTTCCCACTGTTTCCAGTGCTTGTTTACAGGAGGGCCTCTGATTGTTGGGGTTTCCTCTGTCGTATTGTCGGGTCTTTACAGTGTAAAGTACTTGAGGCGACTGTTACTGTGATTTTGTGCTGTATAAATAAAACCTCGTAAGCTGCTCCTCCTCCTTCGTAGCGTGGTTATAGCCGCTGTGGGTTTTTTGCCCGAGTGATGACACCTGGCTCTTACTCTCAGACATGTTCGGGCTTGTTGTGTTTCTGAATGTAGATGTGTGTTGTTGCTATAGCTGCAACGATATCATGAGCATCATATACTGTACGATCATATCTGTACAGTAATGGCACGGCTGTGATGGAGCACTCTTAGAGATCTGAAGCGTTCGCTCCGAGTTTAAACGATAAACCGTTGGAGAGCGGCCATCTTTGTTGTCACTTACCGGCCTCACAGTGACAGCAGGTTAGTGAGAGGCAGGACGTTAGCATCCACCCATCAGAGCAAACACATGAGAGACTGTAGCTGACGTAAATGGGCAGAGGTCAGCTGACTCGCTACCTCGCACCTGCTGGCTCGTCCTGTCTGTAGAAACTCTCAGGTCCTCTCGGGTCTCTGGGCCTCTCACCAGCTCAGCTTCATCTTCTTCATCTTCCTTCGTTTTTTTTTTTTAAATGACTCAGCTGTGTCTCCACGCACACAAATGCAGGCACATGCGCAGTTATTAAAAATGTTAAGAGACAAACGATTCAACTTTATTCTAAGAGTCTGCAGCGTGCCCAGACCTGTCTGTGAAACTACAGAGACGCAGCTTCGCTGTTCTCAGACGTGATGAGGAGGGGCGGGGCTAACTGTCAAACTGTGTGATCGTTCGCTAGTGACGATTAATCACTGACAGAACTCGGTCCGTGTTTTGAAGCGTCTGCGGTCTGAGTGTCTCTGGGTCGGTTCATTAAACAGAGGAAGGTCGGGTGTCTCGGGGTGTCGATGAGTGATGTAACAGATTGCCACATCCACAGTGATGCGGGCGTGTATCGACCCGCCGTGGTGAGGACTCTGCCGGGTCGTGAGCTGTGGGGAAGGTCACCTGCAGGGTTTCCTTCGGTCTCCTGAGCACGTGCTCGCTTCAGAGATTCTTCATCATTATTGGGATGAACGAGCTGAACTGAAGGGAGAGTTCAAGCTTTCTGCCAAAGGCAGCGTGAGACAGAAGTGCGAGCTTTGCAGCAGAAATGACTGTTGGGAGGCCAAAATGAGCCCGACCTCGCACAGACGGCTCAGCGGAGAGCTCGTATACCTGAGATCAGCTCGGGATGAGTGTCAGGAGCTCCGACGTGCAGATGGAGAGATGCTGCTGAACGGGAACGTTTACCAAAGAGGTCGAACTCAACCAGCAGCTGTTTGACTGGAATCAGCTGCTGCTTTTATGACTGTGTGTGTGTGTGTGTGTGTGTGTGTGTGTGTGTGTGTGTGTGTGTGTGTGTGGTGGTGGGGGGGGGTGTGCCGCTCTGCAAACAGACAGCCTGCTGTTAAAAAGCAGCCAGTGTGGAGCTGCACTTCCTGTTTGACACACCAACATCACACTTGTGTGTGTCTGTCTCTCTCTCTCGGGGCGGTCGACATAGGTCATTATGGTTAGTGGAGCACGCTCAGTTTAGCGTACGCGGGTACGCGTCCTCTTCTTTCTGGGTTTTTTTGTTTTGTGTTTGTCTCCATCTCACCCTACTGATGTCCAGCTGTTGCTCCACTTCCTGTTGTACAGTTAGTCACGCATTCCCATCAGCTGTGGGCGGAGCCAGACTCCTTGGCTGACAGTAACTTACTGCCCTTTCACCGTGACATTGTTTGGTGATTGATTTGAGTGGCGAGGCGTAATCTGCAGCCGATTTTGGTGGAGGCTCCAGCGTGCTGGCGGGTCGGTGTTTAAAGCTGCAGACGCTGTGATTGCGATGACTCTGCCGCCCTCCCGGTGCCAACTAACACGCCATGACCTCAGCAGCCGGTCACTCACGGGTCTGTCTCCAAAGCCTCGCCGTTGTTTTGAGGCAGACGCGACCGTGTTTACACAGAGTTGGAAAATGAGTTTGATAAACACTCGTTTAAACCCACTCTCAGGTCACCTGTGGGTCTGTGTGTGTTCTGCAGGGGAACGATGAGGAGGCCGTGCTGGACCAGGGCAAGACCAGCTCCACCCTTTACACCAACTTTGAGAAAGAGGAACTGGAGAGTGAGTTTATACACCGACACACACAAAGACGCCTCTGTGTGTGTTTACAGTCAAACACACAGTAACAAAATGACTCAGCCCGCATTTACACACACACACACACACACACACACACACACACACACACACACACACACACTCCTCCTCGTGCATATGGTATGACAGCTTTTCCACATGCCCCTGGTACACTGACCAGAAACACTTTGCCACACACACACACTCCTCGTGCCTATGGTACGACAACTTTTCTTCGTGCCCCTGGTACTCTGCGCAGAAACACTTTGCCACACACACACACACACACTCCTCGTGCCTATGGTACGACAACTTTTCTTCGTGCCCCTGGTACTTTGCGCAGAAACACTTTGCCACACACACACACACACACACACACTCCTCGTGCCTATGGTACGACAACTTTTCTTCGTGCCCCTGGTACTTTGCGCAGAAACACTTTGCCACACACACACACACACACACACACACACACACACAGCCTGAGGCTCGAGAAAATGATGATTTTAAATATTTCAGAAAGAAATATTTCAAACTTGGAAACAGCCGTAAACAGTCTGCAGTTTGTCTGAGTGTGTCGACATCATTTCTGCAGAAAAAGTGGAAATGAAATATCGTGACGTGTACACACCTAACATGGAGTGGCTGACTCACGTGACCTCAGCTCTTATCGTGAGGCGGCGTGTTCAGAAAGAGGAACTAAAGCACGTACGAACCCCCGTGTGGTGCATGTGCTGCAGCTCCTGTCATTTTCAGCTAAGTCATTAACCCTTTGAAGCCCACCAGAGCTTCTCTGTATGTTTGTACCTGCCGTAGTGCCATCAGTGCAACCGTTATATCCCAGAGTTTAATCATCTGTGTGCATGAAGTCCACAGAAGCTACGTGAACTGCAAAATGGTGCAATTAACTACAGAAACATATTTCTAGTTACAGATATTTCAGAGGTGAATCCCTCAAAACTGTAAATGCAAAAAGTTGCATGAAATAGTTTCAAACCACAGGAAATGGATTTTGAGTGTCTTCTTAGTTTCATTTTTGAGATGCAACAATTTTTATAAACTGCAGGAAAAAACAAAAATAATTATTTTTGTGCACAATTTGCCAAAAACAGCATCAAATCAAACGATTTCCAACAACAGTGCAGTTTGAGTCCCGAGCCTCCCGGAAACCTCTGAAAGGCCCTGCAGGGAAAACACGAAAGTGACGTCACGGTAATTACAGAAAGCATCTTTAACTCAAACGGAGCTTCAGTTCACATCTCATTAGACGCTATAGGTTGTTTCCATGTTATTACTAGTTTATTACAGTCCTGCTATTAAACCATATTAAACAAACAACTGAGTGAGAGGTCGACACACAGCCAGAGAAAATCCGATGAACGTTACTGAGGTAAGGAGAAACGGAGCGTCGGAGCGTGCAGTGCGAGCTGTGCAGCACGCCTCCCGTGTTAGCAGCGCCTTCAGTGTTTTCCTCACGTGTTTGTTTCCAGCGTTCTGTTATCACTGGAGGTGTAGAACAAACTCATTTGACCCCTCTGCTTTTCTCCGTCAGGTCACAGGGCGGTGTACGTTGGCGTGCACGTTCCGCTGGGCCGCCAGAGCCGGAGAAGACACCGTCACCGCGGACATCGACATCACAGGAAGCGAAGAGAGCGCTCGGATCGGGAGGACGGACGAGAGTCGCCGTCATACGGTCAGGTTTGAACGAGGATAAACAAACACGGGCCAGCTGTACGACGGCGGCGTGCTGAAGCGTTTGTGTCCCCGCAGACACGCCGTCTCAGAGGGTCCAGTTCATCCTCGGCACCGAGGACGACGACGAGGAGCACATCCCCCACGACCTGTTCACCGAGCTGGATGAGCTCGCCTTCAAAGACGGAGACATGCAGGAGTGGAAGGAGACGGCCAGGCAGGGCGCGCTTTAGCTCTTTCTCTGCTTTGCGTTCAGACGTTAATCTGCGGTGTTTTCCAATAACGCTGCAGAGCTGTGAGGAGTAATCCTCCTGCTGTGCACGGGCGAGGCCTTGTTTGTTCAGCATTTCTGACTCAGGTTAAAGAGGTTTCCTCTCTAATCCAGACTCTGCAGAGCGCTGTGAGGACGAGGAAGACCAGCCTCACTGGATTTGAGAGGAAACCGATGAAGGCGGGCCGAGTCGTGTGGTTTGGAAACCTTCAGATTAACTTATTTACTCAGCAGAGCAAAGTGGATCAGCCCACATTAGTGTAGCATTATAGCATTAGCACGAATCAGACGCCGCTTCCAGCTTGGCGTTCTTCAAATGTCAACACTCGGCTGTGTGTGTGTGTTCGTTCAGGTGGCTGAAGTTTGAGGAGGACGTTGAGGACGGCGGCGAGCGCTGGAGCAAACCCTACGTGGCGACGCTGTCGCTGCACAGCCTGTTCGAGCTGCGCTCCTGCATCCTGAACGGCACCGTGCTGCTCGACATGAGAGCCAGCTCCATCGAGGAGATCGCAGGTCAGAGCGCCATCGGGAACTCGTCCCATCACTCGATACGCTGCTCCAAAAACGACCTTTGTGTTTAAATCTAGAGGAGGTCGGAACGTGCTAAACCCACATTTGAGCTTTAAATCTAGTTTGGATCAGCTGCTGGAGAAGAAGAACGCCATGATGAAAGCGCAGCTCTCTGGTTTCCTCCTGCTGGTATAAGCTGCCCCTCAGCAGGCTTCCAGGCATCAGCCAATCTCTAGAAAGTTGGTATTCAGGGCGAGTTCTGACGTCTCGTTTCAGAGAGAAGAGGAAGTGAAAGGCTGCTGCGAAGGCTCAGTGTTTGATAAACGATTCTGCTGCACGCCTTTCACTTCCTCCTCAGAACATAAACCTGCAGTGCGTTTGTGTCCATCAGCTGACCTCTTGTCCTCCTTCCTCGCAGACATGGTGATTGACAGCATGCTGGCGTCCGGTCAGCTGGAGGAGGGCGCGCAGGAGAAGGTGAGGGAGGCCATGCTGAGGCGCCACCACCATCAGAATGAGAAGAAGCTGAGCAACCGCATCCCGCTGGTCCGATCCTTTGCCGACATAGGCAAGAAATACTCGGAGCCAAATTTACTGGAACGCAACGGTGAGACCGCAGCGCTCTTGTCATCCTCGCGTCTGCAGATTTCACCTGCAGGTCAGGAGACGAGCTGCAGGAGGCCAGTTCAGGTTGACCCCTCCTGACCTCCGGCGCTGCTCGGGCTCTGCAGGGTTTAGTTCTGCACTGTTTAAAAACCGGGGGGGTCTAAATGACCTCAGCGGGTCGGCTGCACGCTGCAAACCAGCGTTTTCTTTCTTCACTGTTTTCTTTCCTAAGAGTTCATAGTTCTTTGTTTCTGTTGTCGGGCAGAATGTAGAGTCTGTCCGTCCTGATTGGTCGAGGTAAAGGGGTGACAAGACGACGGGTCTCATATTGCTGCATGGTGCCGTTGCCATGGTTTTTGAGTGATTGTGATGAGTTTGATGGCTCCGGTTTGGTTGGGTTCTCACCTGCCCGTACCTGAGCTGCTGTGACCGCCTGTGACCTCACCCTGTTTATTATTGACCGGGACTCCCTGACCTGGCTGGACCCGCTGACTCGCTGAGCTAATAACCAGCTAACAGCATGAGCGGAGTCGGCGTTTTAATATCCGCACTCCTGGATCCTGTTTGTGAGAGAGGAATGTTTTAATGCTGCTCGGGCTGAACGCCGTCTGCAGGCGCTGAGCCGTCTGACGTGCGTGTGACCTGCTTCTACGTGACCTTTTAGCAGCTTTTACCGTTTGCTCGCGCTCGCTCGTTCAGGAGCTTTTCTTCAGATTGACTCTTTCCTACAGTTTATAAAGCTGAAGACATCACAGAGCAGAGCTCAGGGTCAGACTTTGATTGCAGCTGTAATCAACTTCACGAGGTCATGGCCTCCAACACGACGCTCCCGGCTCAGCTGTGTTTGGGGTGACTGCTCTCTGCACCAGCAGGACCTCTGCTCTCCACCACAGTGGACTGAGTGGGCTGATGCCCAGTTACAGCAGCTCTTCCTGCATGTGATGGAGTAAACATTCAGTAATTTGGCGTGTTCACTGCAGACGGGTAGTTGGAGCGAGGGTGGCCCTCCTGGTGCCTTTACCTGAACAAAGACTGTAACTAAAAGACAGAAAGTGGTGCAGTAAAGTGTTTGCTTCTTAAACTTTCCAAACAGGCTGAAAGCGCCAGGTTCATCCTAGTTTGGTGACTGTCCCTCGGGTCCGGAGGCAGCCGGACGACTTCTGTGTCCAACTGACGCGATGGGAGGGTGAGGCAGCGACGTACAAATGTCCTACCGCCTACAAAGTGACCACCCCTGTACAGGTACGATACCTGAGACGCCCTCAGATGGAGGCAAAAAACATCTTCAAGAACCCAGAAGTCGTCTGGCTGCCCTCCGCTTGAGCACTTTGGACGACCGGGATAACCGAGAACCGGCACAGACCGCTCTGCATGAAGCTGCTGTGGCTCGTTAAGGACTAGCAGGACTTGGTTGTAATATAAAGCGCCCTGAGGTGGCTGTTGTTGTGATTTGCTGCTATATAAATAAAACTGAATTGAATCCCGGACAGATTCCAGATGTGGAGTCTCGGATTTGATGGTAGGCGTAAAGAAAAGTCGGAGCTTCGTGATTGGTGGAGGAAGGTTTAGCTTTAGAAAGCTGATGTTGGTGTGACGTGCCGTCGCTAACTCACTGATCCATGCACGCTGGCTTGGTGTTTCCTGCAGCATCGTTCTTCATCATCATCATGATCTTTCTCCTCCTCTTCCTCCTCAGGGGAGGGTCTGTCCTCCTCTCGTCTCTCTCTCCTCCATCGTTGCTCCATGGGCTCCTTCGACCTCTCCACCCTACCCCCCTCTGCGAGGACCCCAGGCCCGTTCGGGCACCTCCTCCCCGGCTCCGCCTCTTCGTCGCAGACCGACCTCTCTCTGTATCGTTACGGCCGTCACCTCTCCGAACCCAGCCAGCCTCACGGACTCGCCCTTCCCGTCCCCGATGGCTCTCCACGCCGCTCATCTGCTCCCGTGGGGCTCCCCAAGGTGGTGGTGCACCCCCCAGAAGAGGAGGAGGAGGAGGTGTTCCACCTGGGAGATGAAGACGACGTGGTTCCCCAAACAGGCAAATACGGCACGGCTTTCCTCCGGCGTGATGCCGTTTCCACGCTCTGACACTGAAGCATGCCCGCTAACGTGCTGATGAAGCTGGAGGCGGATGATTGGATGAATGCTGGCAGACTGGTAGCTTATTTGGGGGCGGGGTTATTTTGCATGTTTTTGGTTTATTTTGCTGCCGTCCGTCTGTTGGAGACTGAGCTGCGTGAATATTGGACCTGCAGTGTCGCACAGTCTTAACAGCCGCCTGTCTGAGCCTGGGTTTGGTTTGAGCTACATGTGTTCACATCGAGTCTCGTTCATGTTCCAGTTTTTCTGTTAACAAACTTTTTTAACAGGTGAAGGCTGAACGGCAGCGTCCTGTGGATCCTCGATCTCCTTTAGCCTCTGCTGGAGTTTACAAACCGGCCTCTGATAACACGTGAAGAGCCTCAGATGTTGTTTTCAGCCAATCAGAAGAGAATCAGGCGGCAGGCCGCGGCTGCTGCCTGTCATTGTCAGGCTGTTAGCTGCAGCGACTTAGAGTCTGGATGTTTGTTTCCTGTGATCTGCAGCAGAAATGTCGTCCCTCGCTCTGAGAGGCGGCTCGGGTCCGATTTCTCTTCTTTATGAAACATTAAAGATCTGGAAATCAGGACGACTGAACTTTCGTGGTCTTACTACACAAAAAAACAAAACCCACCAAAACTACATTTTTTCCTTGTATTGTAAACTTTTTGTTCACCGTCTGTGTCGCCGTCAGAAGTGCGATCAAATGAAAGTTTATTGCTATAGCACATCTTAAAAGACCATCGATCAGCAGTTCGACCTTAGTGCTCTCCTGGGTTGTACGAGTGGAGGAGATCAGTTAGGTAGATAGGCGCCAGGTTATTTCAAAGTGTGCAAGAGAATTTAAAATCAATCCTGTATTTAACGGGGAGCCAGTGTAAGCTAGCTGGGACTGGAGTGATGTGATCGTACCTTCTGATGCCGGTTCAGAGGCACGCTGCAGCATTTTGAAGCGACTGCTGAAGGAGAGAGTGTGGGAGGCCAGTCCGGAAGTGCTGAGAGCAGGGATAAGTCTTTCAGTGGGACGTAGGGCTTTGCTTTGGCACTTTGGTGCAGCTGATAGAAACTAGTGCTTCTCTAATTTGAGGGAGCTATCCAAAATACTCCAATGTTTCTAACAGTGTGAGGGGATGGCTGGCCCAGAGGGCTGTCGCCTCAGAAACTGTCATTTCTGTTTTATTTTCATTTTGGGTGAGAACATTATGCCACAGCCAGGCTTTAACATCCCGCAGACAGTCAACAAAGGCTGGAGGGGGCAGAGGCATCCAGATTCAGGGGAAAGTCATCAGCAGTGGAAACGGATATGATTTATTCAAATGGATCCCAGCAGGTCGGGTTGTTTTCTCTCGGCTGCGTCGCGGTGTTTCTGCGGCAGACGCTCTGGACGCTCGAGTGACTCTCGGCACTTCCTGTTCATTAATGATCCGTAAAAGAATCAAAACTCGCTGACGCTCGATCACCTGACCACCGACTCATCACTCTGTTCAGGTGCTGAAGCGTGAAAAGCTGACGCTGATTTGTGCTGATCGTGTTCGTGGAGCCGAGACTCTGCTGTGCGGCGCTCTGTGACCACAGGCGTGCTGCGGACCGACTAACAATGATGTAACCGAGGAAACCGCATCACTGCCCGCACCGCGCTCGGCTTCAGCGTGAGCGAGCAGGAATCGCATTCTGAGACTGAACTCCGCCGGGTCAGGAGGCGGTGACGTCACGTGTGTCAGTAACACGGCTGTGTGTTTGCAGACAGCTGCTGCAGATGTTGCGTGTGACTCTGTGGTCTTTGTGGCTCTGCAGGTCTGCTGGCGTCTCCTCAGTCGGCCCCCGGAAACCTCGACGACAACAAAAATGGCGAGAGTCGCGGCAACGGCGGCAACGGCAGCCGGGAGAACAGCACGGTGACTTCAGCAAGTAAACGCGGGGCTCCGCTCAGACGCAGGTTGGGTGGTTTATAGATCAGCTGCTGCTCCCTGCAGCTTTCCAATGTTTGGAGCTTCAGGAGGTGAGAGATGGTTTAATGATGAGAGGTCAGAGCTGCACCACTTTGACCTCTGACCCCTGCCAGCTACATGAAGCCTCACACATCAGCTGGTGTTCAGATGGGACTGAAACATCCCTGAGCTGTGGGCTGATGGGTGTAGGAGGCTCCACCCTGACGCTGCTCCGCCTATCAGACGCACTGTGACAGATGCACTAATGTTTAAAGCTAATAACTGACAGAAGCACCGAGATGGATGAAACGTTCAGTCTGTGAGTCTCTGACCCAATCACAGATGTTTACCTGCATACGGTGAGCGTCTTCAGAGGTCCGGCCCTTTAAGTGCACAGAGCTGCACAGGAAATGACCACATGAAACTTTTGAAGGGTTAAAAACACGTTTTAGCTCCGACACTGGAAATCTGAGGCTGCGCTCCGTCAGAACTAAATCCAGTTACACGGTGGCCTCGCAGCTCAGGGCGGGGTCGGTTCACACAGTAACCTGCCAATGTCAGTCTAAACTGACTGTCACCGAGCCTCCACCCTCACGTTTGACCCAAGTCGCTGCAGAAACGTTGTATCCTCGAGTCGTAGTCATAACTGCAGAATTAAAGCTGCTATGATCCTGAGTGACCTCATGGACAGTTCGCTTTAATTCAGTGGTTATGTTTGACTTCCAGGACTTTCACACATGAAAGAGAAGCTGTGGGTGGAGAAACCTGCACCTGCTTCCTCCACGCCGCGAGCGAACGCACGACATCGTCACAGATAACGTGCACAGTAATGCGCTGAAAGGCAACAGGAGACTTTCCTGCACAGCAGAACATCCGTTTCTCTGCTTTTGCAAACTGTTGGAGACAAAATTGT